>NW_028270156.1:67855421-68014421 GCF_037043375.1 Chiloscyllium plagiosum | reverse complement strand
GAGATCAGTAATAGTGAGATCAGTGAGAGTGAGATCAGTGAGAGTGAGATCAGGGAGAGTGAGATCTGTGAGAGATCAGTGGGGAGAGAGATCAGTGAGAGAGAGATCAGTGAGAGTGTGATCAGTGAGAGAGAGATCAGTGAGAAAGAGAGAGATCAGTGAGAGTGATATCAATGATAGTGAGATCAGTGATAGTGAGATCAGTGAGAGTGAGATCAGTGAGAGTGAGATCAGTGAGAGAGAGATCAGTGAGAGTGAGATCAGTGCGAGTGAGATCAGTGAGAGAGAGATCAGTGAGAAAGAGAGAGATCAGTGAGAGTGATATCAATGATAGTGAGATCAGTGAGAGTGAGATCAGTGAGGGTGAGATCAGTGAGGGTGAGATCAGTGAGAGGGAGATCAGAAAGACAGATCAGTCAGAGTGCGATCAGTGAGAGTGAGATCAGTGAGAGAGAGAGATCAGTGAGAGAAAGACATCAGTGAGAGAGAGATTCAGTGAGAGTGTGAACAGTGAGAGTGAGATCAGTGAGAGTGAGATCAGTGAGAGTGAGATCAGTGAGAGAGAGATCAGTGAGAGTGAGATCAGTGCGAGTGAGATCAGTGAGAGAGAGATCAGTGAGAGAGAGATCAGTGAGAGTGAGATCAGTGCGAGAGAGATCAGGGAGAGTGAGATCAGTGGGAGAGAGATCAGTGAGAGTGAGATCATTGACGTTGAGATAAGTCAGAGTGAGAGCAGTGGGAGTGAGATTAGTCTGAATGAGATCTGTCTGAATGAGATCAGCGAGAGTGAGATCAGCGAGAGTGAGATCAGTGCGAGTGAGATCAGTGATAGTACGGTCAGTGAGAGTGCGGTCAGTGAGAGTGAGATCAGTGAGAGAGAGATCAGTGAAAGTGAGATCAGTGAGAGAGATCAGTGAGAGAGAGATCAGTGACAGTGAGATCAGTGAGAGTGAGATCAGTGAGAGTGTGATCAGCGAGAGTGAGATCAGTGAGAGAGAGATCAGTGAGAGAGAGATCAGTGAGAGCGAGACCAGTGAGAGTGAGATCAGGGAGAGTGAGATCAGTGAGAGAGAGACCAGTGAGAGAGAGAGATCAGTGAGAGAGAGATGAGTGAGAGTGAAATCAGTCAGAGTGAGATCAGTGAAAGTGAGATCAGGGAGAGAGAGATCATTGAGAGTGAGATCAGTGAGAGGCAGATCAATGAGAGTGAGATCAGTGAGGTTGAGATAAGCCAGAGTGAGAGCAGTGGGAGTGAGATCAGTGAGGTTGAGATAAGTCAGAGTGAGAGCAGTGGGAGTGAGATCAGTCTGAATGAGATCTGTCTGAATGAGATCAGCGAGAGTGAGATCAGCGAGAGTGAGATCAGTGCGAGTGAGATCAGTGATAGTGCGGTCAGTGAGAGTGCGGTCAGTGCGAGTGAGATCAGTGAGAGATCAGTGGGGAAAGAGATCAGTGAGAGAGAGATCAGTGAGAGTGAGATCAGTGAGAGAGAGATCAGTGAGAAAGAGAGAGATCAGTGAGAGTGATATCAATGATAGTGAGATCAGTGATAGTGAGATCAGTGAGAGTGAGATCAGTGAGAGTGAGATCAGAGAGAGAGAGATCAGTGAGAAAAGATAGATCAGTGCGAGTGAGATCAGTGAGAGAGAGATCAGTGAGAAAGAGAGAGATCAGTGAGAGTGATATCAATGATAGTGAGATCAGTGATAGTGAGATCAGTGAGAGTGAGATCAGTGAGAGTGAGATCAGAGAGAGAGAGA
Source organism: Chiloscyllium plagiosum (assembly GCF_037043375.1). Classification (NCBI taxonomy): domain Eukaryota; kingdom Metazoa; phylum Chordata; class Chondrichthyes; order Orectolobiformes; family Hemiscylliidae; genus Chiloscyllium; species Chiloscyllium plagiosum. Next base: position 68,012,661 of record NW_028270156.1, on the reverse strand, counting down.
TCAGTGAGAAAAGATAGATCAGTGCGAGTGAGATAAGTGAGAGAGAGATCAGTGAGAAAGAGAGAGATCAGTGAGAGTGATATCAATGATAGTGAGATCAGTGATAGTGAGATCAGTGAGAGTGAGATCAGTGAGAGAGAGATCAGTGAGAGAGAGATCAGTGCGAGTGAGATCAGTGAGAGAGAGATCAGTGAGAAAGAGAGAGATCAGTGAGAGTGATATCAATGATAGTGAGATCAGTGATAGTGAGATCAGTGAGAGTGAGATCAGTGAGAGTGAGATCAGTGAGAGAGAGATCAGTGAGAGTGAGATCAGAGCGAGTGAGATTAGTGAGAGAGAGATCAGTGAGAAAGAGTGAGATCAGTGAGAGTGAGATCAGTGAGAGTGAGATCAGTGAGGTTGAGATAAGTCAGAGTGAGAGCAGTGGGAGTGAGATCAGTCTGAATGAGATCTGTCTGAATGAGATCAGCGAGAGTGAGATCAGCGAGAGTGAGATCAGTGCGAGTGAGATCAGTGACAGTGATATCAATGATAGTGAGATTAGTGATAGTGAGATCAGGGAGAGTGAGATCAGTGAGAGATCAGTGGGGAAAGAGATCAGTGAGGGAGAGATCAGTGAGAGTGAGATCAGTGAGAGAGAGATCAGTGAGAAAGAGAGAGATCAGTGAGAGTGATATCAATGATAGTGAGATCAGTGATAGTGAGATCAGTGAGAGTGAGATCAGTGAGAGTGAGATCAGAGAGAGAGAGATCAGTGAGAAAAGATAGATCAGTGCGAGTGAGATCAGTGAGAGAGAGATCAGTGAGAAAGAGAGAGATCAGTGAGAGTGATATCAATGATAGTGAGATCAGTGATAGTGAGATCAGTGAGAGTGAGATCAGTGAGAGTGAGATCAGAGAGAGAGAGATCAGTGAGAAAAGATAGATCAGTGCGAGTGAGATCAGTGAGAGAGAGATCAGTGAGAAAGAGAGAGATCAGTGAGAGTGATATCAATGATAGTGAGATCAGTGATAGTGAGATCAGTGAGAGTGAGATCAGTGAGAGAGAGATCAGTGAGAGAGAGATCAGTGCGAGTGAGATCAGTGAGAGAGAGATCAGTGAGAAAGAGAGAGATCAGTGAGAGTGATATCAATGATAGTGAGATCAGTGATAGTGAGATCAGTGAGAGTGAGATCAGTGAGAGTGAGATCAGTGAGAGAGAGATCAGTGAGAGAGAGATCAGTGAGAAAAGATAGATCAGTGCGAGTGAGATCAGTGAGAGAGAGATCAGTGAGAAAGAGTGAGATCAGTGAGAGTGATATCAATGATAGTGAGATCAGTGATAGTGAGATCAGTGAGATTGAGATCAGTGAGAGTGAGATCAGTGAGAGAGAGATCAGTGAGAGAGAGATCAGTGCGAGTGAGATCAGTGAGAGAGAGTTCAGTGAGAGAGAGATCAGTGAGAGTGAGATCAGTGCGAGAGAGATCAGGGAGAGTGAGATCAGTGAGAGAGAGATCAGTGAGAGTGAGATCATTGAGGTTGAGATAAGTCAGAGTGAGAGCAGTGGGAGTGAGATTAGTCTGAATGAGATCAGTCTGAATGAGATCAGCGAGAGTGAGATCAGCGAGAGTTAGATCAGTGGGAGAGAGGTCCGTGAGAGAGAGAGATGAGTGAGAGAGATCAGTGAGAGTGAGATCAGTGAGAGATGAGATTAGTGAGTGTGAGATCAGTGAGAGTGTGATCAGTGAGAGCGAGATCAGTGAGAGTGAGATCAGTGAGTGAGAGAGATCAGTGAGAGAGAGATCAGTGAGAGATCAGTGAGAGAGTGATCAGTGAGATTGAGGTCAGTGGGAATGAGAGCAGTGAGAGAGAGATCAGCGAGAGAGAGATCAGCGAGAGAGAGATCAATGAGATTGAGATCAGTGAGAATGAGATCTGTTTGAGTGAGATCAGTGACAGAGAGATCAGAGTGAGAGAGAGATCAGGGAGAGAGAGATCAGTGAGAGTGAGATCAGTGATAGTGAGATCAGTGAGAGAGAGATCAGTGATAGTGAGATCAGTGATAGAGATCAGTGAGAGTGAGATCAATGAGAGTGTGATCAGTATCAGTGAGATCAGTGAGAGTGAGATCAGTGAGAGTGCGGTCAGTGAGAGGGAGATCAGTGAGGGTGAGATCAGTGAGGGTGAGATCAGTGAGAGGGAGATCAGAAAGACAGATCAGTCAGAGTGCGATCAGTGAGAGTGAGATCAGTGAGAGAGAGAGATCAGTGAGAGAAAGACATCAGTGAGAGAGAGATTCAGTGAGAGTGTGAACAGTGAGAGTGAGATCAGTGAGAGTGATATCAGCAAGAGAAAGAGATCGGTGAGAGTGATAGCAATGAGATTGAGATCAGCGAGAGAGAGATCGGCGAGAGTGAGTTCAGTGAGAGAGAGATCAGTGAGAGTGAGATCAGTGAGTGTGAGATCAGTGAGAGTGAGATCAGTGAGAGTGAAATCAGCGAGAGAGATCAGTGAGAGAGAGATCAGTGACAGTGAGATCAGTGAGAGTGAGATCAGTGAGAGTGTGATCAGCGAGAGTGAGATCAGTGAGAGAGAGAGATCAGTGAGAGAGAGAGATCAGTGAGATTGAGATCAGTGAGAGGCAGATCAATGAGAGTGAGATCAGTGAGGTTGAGATAAGTTAGAGTGAGAGCAGTGGGAGTGAGATCAGAGAGAGTGAGATCAGTGAGAGTGAGATCAGTGAGAGTGAGATCTGTTTGAGTGAGATCAGTGAGAGTGAGATCAGTGAGAGAGAGAGATCAGGGAGAGAGAGATCTGTTTGAGTGAGATCAGTGAGAGTGAGATCAGTGAGAGTGAGATCTGTTTGAGTGAGATCAGTGAGAGTGAGATCAGTGAGAGAGAGAGATCAGGGACAGAGAGATCTGTTTGAGTGAGATCAGTGAGAGTGAGATCAGTGAGAGTGAGATCAGTGAGAGAGAGATCAGTGAGAGAGAGAGATCAGTGAGAGAGAGATCAGTGAGAGTAAGATCAGTGGGAGTGAGATCAGTGAGAGTGAGATCAGTGAGAGAGAGATCAGTGAGAGTGAGATCAGTGAGGTTGATATAAGTCAGAGTGAGAGCAGTGGGAGTGAGATCAGTCTGAATGAGATCAGTCTGAATGAGATCAGCGAGAGTGAGATCAGCGAGAGTGAGATCAGTGCGAGTGAGATCAGTGATAGTGCGGTCAGTGAGAGTGCGGTCAGTGAGAGTGAGATCAGGGAGAGTGAGATCAGTGAGAGATCAGTCGGGAGAGAGATCAGTGAGAGAGAGATCAGTGAGAGTGTGATCAGTGAGAGAGAGATCAGTGAGAAAGAGAGAGATCAGTGAGAGTGATATCAATGATAGTGAGATCAGTGATAGTGAGATCAGTGAGAGTGAGATCAGTGAGAGTGAGATCAGTGAGAGAGAGATCAGTGAGAGTGAGATCAGTGCGAGTGAGATCAGTGAGAGAGAGATCAGTGAGAAAGAGAGAGATCAGTGAGAGTGATATCAATGATAGTGAGATCAGTGAGAGTGAGACAGGGAGAGTGAGATCAGTGAGGTTGAGATAAGGCAGAGTGAGAGCAGTGGGAGTGAGATCAGTCTGAATGAGATCAGTCTGAATGAGATCAGCGAGAGTGAGATCAGTGCGAGTGAGATCAGTGATAGTGCGGTCAGTGAGAGTGCGGTCAGTGCGAGTGAGATCAGGGAGAGTGAGATCAGTGAGAGATCAGTGGGGAGAGAGATCAGTGAGAGAGAGATCAGTGAGAGTGAGATCAGTGAGAGAGAGATCAGTGAGAAAGAGAGAGATCAGTGAGAGTGATATCAATGATAGTGAGATCAGTGATAGTGAGATCAGTGAGAGTGAGATCAGTGAGAGTGATATCAGTGAGAGTGAGATCAGTGAGAGAGAGATCAGTGAGAAAAGATAGATCAGTGCGAGTGAGATCAGTGAGAGAGAGATCAGTGAGAAAGAGAGAGATCAGTGAGAGTGATATCAATGATAGTGAGATCAGTGATAGTGAGATCAGTGAGAGTGAGATCAGTGAGAGAGAGATCAGTGAGAGAGAGATCAGTGAGTGTGAGATCAGTGAGAGTGAGATCAGTGAAAGTCAGATCAGTGAGAGAGATCAGTGAGAGTGAGATCAGTGACAGTGAGATCAGTGAGAGAGATCAGTGAGAGTGAGATCAGTGAGAGAGAGAGATCAGTGAGAGTGAGATACGTGAGAGAGAGAGATAAGTGAGGGTGAGATAAGTGAGAGTGAGATCAGTGAGAGAGAGATCGGCTAGAGTGAGTTCAGTGAGAGAGAGATCAGTGAGAGTGAGATCAGTGAGTGTGAGATCAGAGAGAGAGAGATCAGTGAAAGTCAGATCAGTGAGAGAGATCAGTGAGAGAGAGATCAATTACAGTGAGATCAGTGAGAGAGATCAGTGAGAGTGAGATCAGTGAGAGAGAGATCAGTGAGAGTGAGATAAGTGAGAGAGAGAGATAAGTGAGGGTGAGATAAGTGAGAGTGAGATCAGTGAGAGTGATATCAATGATAGTGAGATCAGTGATAGTGAGATCAGTGAGAGTGAGATCAGTGAGAGAGAGATCAGTGAGAGAGAGATCAGTGCGAGTGAGATCAGTGAGAGAGAGATCAGTGAGAAAGAGAGAGATCAGTGAGAGTGATATCAATGATAGTGAGATCAGTGATAGTGAGATCAGTGAGAGTGAGATCAGTGAGAGTGAGATCAGTGAGAGAGAGATCAGTGAGAGTGAGATCAGAGCGAGTGAGATTAGTGAGAGAGAGATCAGTGAGAAAGAGTGAGATCAGTGAGAGTGAGATCAGTGAGAGTGAGATCAGTGAGGTTGAGATAAGTCAGAGTGAGAGCAGTGGGAGTGAGATCAGTCTGAATGAGATCTGTCTGAATGAGATCAGCGAGAGTGAGATCAGCGAGAGTGAGATCAGTGAGAGATCAGTGGGGAAAGAGATCAGTGAGGGAGAGATCAGTGAGAGTGAGATCAGTGAGAGAGAGATCAGTGAGAAAGAGAGAGATCAGTGACAGTGATATCAATGATAGTGAGATCAGTGATAGTGAGATCAGTGAGAGTGAGATCAGTGAGAGTGAGATCAGGGAGAGTGAGATCAGTGAGAGATCAGTGGGGAGAGAGATCAGTGAGAGAGAGATCAGTGAGAGTGTGATCAGTGAGAGAGAGATCATTGAGAAAGAGAGAGATCAGTGAGAGTGATATCAATGATAGTGAGATCAGTGATAGTGAGATCAGTGAGAGTGAGATCAGTGAGAGTGAGATCAGTGAGAGAGAGATCAGTGAGAGTGAGATCAGTGCGAGTGAGATCAGTGAGAGAGAGATCAGTGAGAAAGAGAGAGATCAGTGAGAGTGATATCAATGATAGTGAGATCAGTGAGAGTGAGATCAGTGAGGGTGAGATCAGTGAGGGTGAGATCAGTGAGAGGGAGATCAGAAAGACAGATCAGTCAGAGTGCGATCAGTGAGAGTGAGATCAGTGAGAGAGAGAGATCAGTGAGAGAAAGACATCAGTGAGAGAGAGATTCAGTGAGAGTGTGAACAGTGAGAGTGAGATCAGTGAGAGTGAGATCAGTGAGAGTGAGATCAGTGAGAGAGAGATCAGTGAGAGTGAGATCAGTGCGAGTGAGATCAGTGAGAGAGAGATCAGTGAGAGAGCGATCAGTGAGAGTGAGATCAGTGCGAGAGAGATCAGGGAGAGTGAGATCAGTGGGAGAGAGATCAGTGAGAGTGAGATCATTGACGTTGAGATAAGTCAGAGTGAGAGCAGTGGGAGTGAGATTAGTCTGAATGAGATCAGTCTGAATGAGATCAGCGAGAGTGAGATCAGCGAGAGTGAGATCAGTGCGAGTGAGATCAGTGATAGTGCGGTCAGTGAGAGTGCGGTCAGTGCGAGTGAGATCAGTGAGAGATCAGTGGGGAAAGAGATCAGTGAGAGAGAGATCAGTGAGAGTGAGATCAGTGAGAGAGAGATCAGTGAGAAAGAGAGAGATCAGTGAGAGTGATATCAATGATAGTGAGATCAGTGATAGTGAGATCAGTGAGAGTGAGATCAGTGAGAGTGAGATCAGAGAGAGAGAGATCAGTGAGAAAAGATAGATCAGTGCGAGTGAGATCAGTGAGAGAGAGATCAGTGAGAAAGAGAGAGATCAGTGAGAGTGATATCAATGATAGTGAGATCAGTGATAGTGAGATCAGTGAGAGTGAGATCAGTGAGAGTGAGATCAGAGAGAGAGAGATCAGTGAGAAAAGATAGATCAGTGCGAGTGAGATAAGTGAGAGAGAGATCAGTGAGAAAGAGAGAGATCAGTGAGAGTGATATCAATGATAGTGAGATCAGTGATAGTGAGATCAGTGAGAGTGAGATCAGTGAGAGAGAGATCAGTGAGAGAGAGATCAGTGCGAGTGAGATCAGTGAGAGAGAGATCAGTGAGAAAGAGAGAGATCAGTGAGAGTGATATCAATGATAGTGAGATCAGTGATAGTGAGATCAGTGAGAGTGAGATCAGTGAGAGTGAGATCAGTGAGAGAGAGATCAGTGAGAGTGAGATCAGAGCGAGTGAGATTAGTGAGAGAGAGATCAGTGAGATCAGTGAGAGTGAGATCAGTGAGAGTGAGATCAGTGAGGTTGAGATAAGTCAGAGTGAGAGCAGTGGGAGTGAGATCAGTCTGAATGAGATCTGTCTGAATGAGATCAGCGAGAGTGAGATCAGCGAGAGTGAGATCAGTGCGAGTGAGATCAGTGATAGTGCGGTCAGTGAGAGTGCGGTCAGTGCGAGTGAGATCAGGGAGAGTGAGATCAGTGAGAGAGAGATCAGTGAGAGTGAGATCAGTGAGAGAGAGATCAGTGAGAGTGAGATCAGTGCGAGTGAGATCAGTGAGAGAGAGATCAGTGAGAGAGAGATCAGTGAGAGTGAGATCAGTGCGAGTGAGATCAGTGAGAGAGAGATCAGTGAGAAAGAGAGAGATCAGTGAGAGTGATATCAATGATAGTGAGATCAGTGAGAGTGAGATCAGTGAGGGTGAGATCAGTGAGGGTGAGATCAGTGAGAGGGAGATCAGAAAGACAGATCAGTCAGAGTGCGATCAGTGAGAGTGAGATCAGTGAGAGAGAGAGATCAGTGAGAGAAAGACATCAGTGAGAGAGAGATTCAGTGAGAGTGTGAACAGTGAGAGTGAGATCAGTGAGAGTGAGATCAGTGAGAGTGAGATCAGTGAGAGAGAAATCAGTGAGAGTGAGATCAGTGCGAGTGAGATCAGTGTGAGAGAGATCAGTGAGAGAGAGATCAGTGAGAGTGAGATCAGTGCGAGAGAGATCAGGGAGAGTGAGATCAGTGGGAGAGAGATCAGTGAGAGTGAGATCATTGACGTTGAGATAAGTCAGAGTGAGAGCAGTGGGAGTGAGATTAGTCTGAATGAGATCAGTCTGAATGAGATCAGCGAGAGTGAGATCAGCGAGAGTGAGATCAGTGCGAGTGAGATCAGTGATAGTGCGGTCAGTGAGAGTGCGGTCAGTGAGAGTGAGATCAGTGAGAGAGAGATCAGTGAAAGTGAGATCAGTGAGAGAGATCAGTGAGAGAGAGATCAGTGACAGTGAGATCAGTGAGAGTGAGATCAGTGAGAGTGTGATCAGCGAGAGTGAGATCAGTGAGAGAGAGATCAGTGAGAGAGAGATCAGTGAGAGCGAGACCAGTGAGAGTGAGATCAGGGAGAGTGAGATCAGTGAGAGAGAGACAAGTGAGAGAGAGAGATCAGTGAGAGAGAGATGAGTGAGAGTGAAATCAGTCAGAGTGAGATCAGTGAAAGTGAGATCAGGGAGAGAGAGATCAGTGAGAGTGAGATCAGTGAGAGGCAGATAAATGAGAGTGAGATCAGTGAGGTTGAGATAAGCCAGAGTGAGAGCAGTGGGAGTGAGATCAGTGAGGTTGAGATAAGTCAGAGTGAGAGCAGTGGGAGTGAGATCAGTCTGAATGAGATCTGTCTGAATGAGATCAGCGAGAGTGAGATCAGCGAGAGTGAGATCAGTGCGAGTGAGATCAGTGATAGTGCGGTCAGTGAGAGTGCGGTCAGTGCGAGTGAGATCAGTGAGAGATCAGTGGGGAAAGAGATCAGTGAGAGAGAGATCAGTGAGAGTGAGATCAGTGAGAGAGAGATCAGTGAGAAAGAGAGAGATCAGTGAGAGTGATATCAATGATAGTGAGATCAGTGATAGTGAGATCAGTGAGAGTGAGATCAGTGAGAGTGAGATCAGAGAGAGAGAGATCAGTGAGAAAAGATAGATCAGTGCGAGTGAGATCAGTGAGAGAGAGATCAGTGAGAAAGAGAGAGATCAGTGAGAGTGATATCAATGATAGTGAGATCAGTGATAGTGAGATCAGTGAGAGTGAGATCAGTGAGAGTGAGATCAGAGAGAGAGAGATCAGTGAGAAAAGATAGATCAGTGCGAGTGAGATAAGTGAGAGAGAGATCAGTGAGAAAGAGAGAGATCAGTGAGAGTGATATCAATGATAGTGAGATCAGTGATAGTGAGATCAGTGAGAGTGAGATCAGTGAGAGAGAGATCAGTGAGAGAGAGATCAGTGCGAGTGAGATCAGTGAGAGAGAGATCAGTGAGAAAGAGAGAGATCAGTGAGAGTGATATCAATGATAGTGAGATCAGTGATAGTGAGATCAGTGAGAGTGAGATCAGTGAGAGTGAGATCAGTGAGAGAGAGATCAGTGAGAGTGAGATCAGAGCGAGTGAGATTAGTGAGAGAGAGATCAGTGAGAAAGAGTGAGATCAGTGAGAGTGAGATCAGTGAGAGTGAGATCAGTGAGGTTGAGATAAGTCAGAGTGAGAGCAGTGGGAGTGAGATCAGTCTGAATGAGATCTGTCTGAATGAGATCAGCGAGAGTGAGATCAGCGAGAGTGAGATCAGTGCGAGTGAGATCAGTGATAGTGCGGTCAGTGAGAGTGCGGTCAGTGAGAGTGAGATCAGGGAGAGTGAGATCAGTGAGAGAGAGACCAGTGAGAGAGAGAGATCAGTGAGAGAGAGATGAGTGAGAGTGAAATCAGTCAGAGTGAGATCAGTGAAAGTGAGATCAGGGAGAGAGAGATCAGTGAGAGTGAGATCAGTGAGAGGCAGATCAATGAGAGTGAGATCAGTGAGGTTGAGATAAGCCAGAGTGAGAGCAGTGGGAGTGAGATCAGTGAGGTTGAGATAAGTCAGAGTGAGAGCAGTGGGAGTGAGATCAGTCTGAATGAGATCAGCGAGAGTGAGATCAGCGAGAGTGAGATCAGTGCGAGTGAGATCAGTGATAGTGCGGTCAGTGAGAGTGCGGTCAGTGCGAGTGAGATCAGGGAGAGTGAGATCAGTGAGAGATCAGTGGGGAAAGAGATCAGTGAGAGAGAGATCAGTGAGAGTGAGATCAGTGAGAGAGAGATCAGTGAGAAAGAGAGAGATCAGTGAGAGTGATATCAATGATAGTGAGATCAGTGATAGTGAGATCAGTGAGAGTGAGATCAGTGAGAGTGAGATCAGAGAGAGAGAGATCAGTGAGAAAAGATAGATCAGTGCGAGTGAGATCAGTGAGAGAGAGATCAGTGAGAAAGAGAGAGATCAGTGAGAGTGATATCAATGATAGTGAGATCAGTGATAGTGAGATCAGTGAGAGTGAGATCAGTGAGAGTGAGATCAGAGAGAGAGAGATCAGTGAGAAAAGATAGATCAGTGCGAGTGAGATCAGTGAGAGAGAGATCAGTGAGAAAGAGAGAGATCAGTGAGAGTGATATCAATGATAGTGAGATCAGTGATAGTGAGATCAGTGAGAGTGAGATCAGTGAGAGAGAGATCAGTGAGAGAGAGATCAGTGCGAGTGAGATCAGTGAGAGAGAGATCAGTGAGAAAGAGAGAGATCAGTGAGAGTGATATCAATGATAGTGAGATCAGTGATAGTGAGATCAGTGAGAGTGAGATCAGTGAGAGTGAGATCAGTGAGAGAGAGATCAGTGAGAGAGAGATCAGTGAGAAAAGATAGATCAGTGCGAGTGAGATCAGTGAGAGAGAGATCAGTGAGAAAGAGTGAGATCAGTGAGAGTGATATAAATGATAGTGAGATCAGTGATAGTGAGATCGGTGAGATTGAGATCAGTGAGAGTGAGATCAGTGAGAGAGAGATCAGTGAGAGAGAGATCAGTGCGAGTGAGATCAGTGAGAGAGAGTTCAGTGAGAGAGAGATCAGTGAGAGTGAGTTCAGTGCGAGAGAGATCAGGGAGAGTGAGATCAGTGAGAGAGAGATCAGTGAGAGTGAGATCATTGAGGTTGAGATAAGTCAGAGTGAGAGCAGTGGGAGTGAGATTAGTCTGAATGAGATCAGTCTGAATGAGATCAGCGAGAGTGAGATCAGCGAGAGTTAGATCAGTGGGAGAGAGGTCCGTGAGAGAGAGAGATGAGTGAGAGAGATCAGTGAGAGTGAGATCAGTGAGAGATGAGATTAGTGAGTGTGAGATCAGTGAGAGTGTGATCAGTGAGAGCCAGATCAGTGAGAGTGAGATCAGTGAGTGAGAGAGATCAGTGAGAGAGAGATCAGTGAGAGATCAGTGAGAGAGTGATCAGTGAGATTGAGGTCAGTGGGAATGAGAGCAGTGAGAGAGAGATCAGCGAGAGAGAGATCAGCGAGAGAGAGATCAATGAGATTGAGATCAGTGAGAATGAGATCTGTTTGAGTGAGATCAGTGACAGAGAGATCAGAGTGAGAGAGAGATCAGGGAGAGAGAGATCAGTGAGAGTGAGATCAGTGATAGTGAGATCAGTGAGAGAGAGATCAGTGATAGTGAGATCAGTGATAGAGATCAGTGAGAGTGAGATCAATGAGAGTGTGATCAGTATCAGTGAGATCAGTGAGAGTGAGATCAGTGAGAGTGCGGTCAGTGAGAGTGAGATCAGTGAGGGTGAGATCAGTGAGGGTGAGATCAGTGAGAGGGAGATCAGAAAGACAGATCAGTCAGAGTGCGATCAGTGAGAGTGAGATCAGTGAGAGAGAGAGATCAGTGAGAGAAAGACATCAGTGAGAGAGAGATTCAGTGAGAGTGTGAACAGTGAGAGTGAGATCAGTGAGAGTGATATCAGCAAGAGAAAGAGATCGGTGAGAGTGATAGCAATGAGATTGAGATCAGCGAGAGAGAGATCGGCGAGAGTGAGTTCAGTGAGAGAGAGATCAGTGAGAGTGAGATCAGTGAGTGTGAGATCAGTGAGAGAGAGATCAGTGAGAGTGAAATCAGCGAGAGAGATCAGTGAGAGAGAGATCAGTGACAGTGAGATCAGTGAGAGTGAGATCAGTGAGAGTGTGATCAGCGAGAGTGAGATCAGTGAGAGAGAGAGATCAGTGAGAGAGAGAGATCAGTGAGATTGAGATCAGTGAGAGGCAGATCAATGAGAGTGAGATCAGTGAGGTTGAGATAAGTTAGAGTGAGAGCAGTGGGAGTGAGATCAGAGAGAGTGAGATCAGTGAGAGTGAGATCAGTGAGAGTGAGATCTGTTTGAGTGAGATCAGTGAGAGTGAGATCAGTGAGAGAGAGAGAGATCAGGGAGAGAGAGATCTGTTTGAGTGAGATCAGTGAGAGTGAGATCAGTGAGAGTGAGATCTGTTTGAGTGAGATCAGTGAGAGTGAGATCAGTGAGAGAGAGAGATCAGGGACAGAGAGATCTGTTTGAGTGAGATCAGTGAGAGTGAGATCAGTGAGAGTGAGATCAGTGAGAGAGAGATCAGTGAGAGAGAGAGATCAGTGAGAGAGAGATCAGTGAGAGTAAGATCAGTGGGAGTGAGATCAGTGAGAGTGAGATCAGTGAGAGTGAGATCAGTGAGAGTGAGATCAGTGAGGTTGATATAAGTCAGAGTGAGAGCAGTGGGAGTGAGATCAGTCTGAATGAGATCAGTCTGAATGAGATCAGCGAGAGTGAGATCAGCGAGAGTGAGATCAGTGCGAGTGAGATCAGTGATAGTGCGGTCAGTGAGAGTGCGGTCAGTGAGAGTGAGATCAGGGAGAGTGAGATCAGTGAGAGATCAGTGGGGAGAGAGATCAGTGAGAGAGAGATCAGTGAGAGTGTGATCAGTGAGAGAGAGATCAGTGAGAAAGAGAGAGATCAGTGAGAGTGATATCAATGATAGTGAGATCAGTGATAGTGAGATCAGTGAGAGTGAGATCAGTGAGAGTGAGATCAGTGAGAGAGAGAGATCAGTGAGAGTGAGATCAGTGCGAGTGAGATCAGTGAGAGAGAGATCAGTGAGAAAGAGAGAGATCAGTGAGAGTGATATCAATGATAGTGAGATCAGTGAGAGTGAGACAGGGAGAGTGAGATCAGTGAGGTTGAGATAAGGCAGAGTGAGAGCAGTGGGAGTGAGATCAGTCTGAATGAGATCAGTCTGAATGAGATCAGCGAGAGTGAGATCAGTGCGAGTGAGATCAGTGATAGTGCGGTCAGTGAGAGTGCGGTCAGTGCGAGTGAGATCAGGGAGAGTGAGATCAGTGAGAGATCAGTGGGGAGAGAGATCAGTGAGAGAGAGATCAGTGAGAGTGAGATCAGTGAGAGAGAGATCAGTGAGAAAGAGAGAGATCAGTGAGAGTGATATCAATGATAGTGAGATCAGTGATAGTGAGATCAGTGAGAGTGAGATCAGTGAGAGTGAGATCAGTGAGAGTGAGATCAGTGAGAGAGAGATCAGTGAGAAAAGATAGATCAGTGCGAGTGAGATCAGTGAGAGAGAGATCAGTGAGAAAGAGAGAGATCAGTGAGAGTGATATCAATGATAGTGAGATCAGTGATAGTGAGATCAGTGAGAGTGAGATCAGTGAGAGAGAGATCAGTGAGAGAGAGATCAGTGAGTGTGAGATCAGTGAGAGAGAGATCAGTGAAAGTCAGATCAGTGAGAGAGATCAGTGAGAGTGAGATCAGTGACAGTGAGATCAGTGAGAGAGATCAGTGAGAGTGAGATCAGTGAGAGAGAGATCAGTGAGAGTGAGATAAGTGAGAGAGAGAGATAAGTGAGGGTGAGATAAGTGAGAGTGAGATCAGTGAGAAAGAGATCGGCTAGAGTGAGTTCAGTGAGAGAGAGATCAGTGAGAGTGAGATCAGTGAGTGTGAGATCAGTGAGAGAGAGATCAGTGAAAGTCAGATCAGTGAGAGAGATCAGTGAGAGAGAGATCAGTGACAGTGAGATCAGTGAGAGAGATCAGTGAGAGTGAGATCAGTGAGAGTGTGATCAGTGAGAGAGAGATCAGTGAGAAAGAGAGAGATCAGTGAGAGTGATATCAATGATAGTGAGATCAGTGATAGTGAGATCAGTGAGAGTGAGATCAGTGAGAGTGAGATCAGTGAGAGAGAGATCAGTGAGAGAGAGATCAGTGAGAGTGAGATCAGTGAGAGAGAGATCAGTGAGAGTGAGATAAGTGAGAGAGAGAGATAAGTGAGGGTGAGATAAGTGAGAGTGAGATCAGTGAGAGAGAGATCAGTGAGTGCGTGAGATCAGTGAGAGAGAGATCAGTGAGAGTGAGATCAGTGAGATAGTGAGATCAGTGAGAGAGTGAGATCAGTGAGAGTGAGATCAGTGAGAGTGAGATCAGTGAGACAGAGATCAGTGAGAGAGAGGTCAGTGAGAGAGTGAGATCAGTAAGAGAGAGATCAGCGAGAGTGAGATAAGTGAGAGTGAGATCAGTGAGAGTGAGATCAGTTAGAGAGAGAGGTCAGTGGGAGAGAGAGATCAGTGAGAGTGAGATCAGTGGGAGAGAGGTCCGTGAGAGAGAGAGAGATCAGTGAGAGAGATCAGTGTGAGTGAGATCAGTGAGAGATGAGATCAGTGAGTGTGAGATCAGTGAGAGTGAGATCAGTGAGTGAGAGAGATCAGTGAGAGAGAGATCAGTGAGAGATCAGTGAGAGAGTGATCAGTGAAATTGAGGTCAGTGGGAATGAGAGCAGTGAGAGAGAGATCAGCGAGAGAGAGATCAGCGAGAGAGAGATCAATGAGATTGAGATCAGTGAGAGTGAGATCTGTTTGAGTGAGATCAGTGAGAGTGAGATCAGTGAGAGTGAGATCAGTGAGAGTGAGATCAGTGAGAGTGAGATCAGTGAGAGTGAGATCAGTGAGGTTGAGATAAGTCAGAGTGAGAGCAGTGGGAGTGAGATCAGTCTGAATGAGATCAGTCCGAATGAGATCAGCGAGAGTGAGATCAGCGAGAGTGAGATCAGTGCGAGTGAGATCAGTGATAGTGCGGTCAGTGAGAGTGCGGTCAGTGAGAGTGAGATCAGGGAGAGTGAGATCAGTGAGAGATCACTGGGGAGAGAGATCAGTGAGAGTGTGATCAGTGAGAGTGTGATCAGTGAGAGAGAGATCAGTGAGAAAGAGAGAGATCAGTGAGAGTGATATCAATGATAGTGAGATCAGTGATAGTGAGATCAGTGAGAGTGAGATCAGTGAGAGTGAGATCAGTGAGAGAGAGATCAGTGAGAGTGAGATCAGTGCGAGTGAGATCAGTGAGAGAGAGATCAGTGAGAAAGAGAGAGATCAGTGAGAGTGATATCAATGATAGTGAGATCAGTGAGAGTGAGATCAGTGAGGGTGAGATCAGTGAGAGAGAGATCAGTGAGAGTGAGATCAGTGGGAGAGAGGTCCGTGAGAGAGAGAGATCAGTGAGAGAGATCAGTGTGAGTGAGATCAGTGAGAGATGAGATCAGTGAGTGTGAGATCAGTGAGAGTGAGATCAGTGAGTGAGAGAGATCAGTGAGAGAGAGATCAGTGAGAGATCAGTGAGAGAGTGATCAGTGAGATTGAGGTCAGTGGGAATGAGAGCAGTGAGAGAGAGATCAGCGAGAGAGAGATCAGCGAGAGAGAGATCAATGAGAGTGAGATCAGTGAGAGTGAGATCAGTGAGAGTGAGATCAGTGAGACAGAGATCAGTGAGAGAGAGGTCAGTGAGTGAGTGAGATCAGTAAGAGAGAGATCAGCGAGAGTGAGATAAGTGAGAGTGAGATCAGTGAGAGTGAGATCAGTTAGAGAGAGAGGTCAGTGGGAGAGAGAGATCAGTGAGAGTGAGATCAGTGGGAGAGAGGTCCGTGAGAGAGAGAGATCAGTGAGAGAGATGAGTGTGAGTGAGATCAGTGAGAGATGAGATCAGTGAGTGTGAGATCAGTGAGAGTGAGATCAGTGAGTGAGAGAGATCAGTGAGAGAGAGATCAGTGAGAGATCAGTGAGAGAGTGATCAGTGAGATTGATGTCAGTGGGAATGAGAGCAGTGAGAGAGAGATCAGCGAGAGAGAGATCAGCGAGAGAGAGATCAATGAGATTGAGATCAGTGAGAGTGAGATCTGTTTGAGTGAGATCAGTGAGAGTGAAATCAGTGAGAGTGAGATCAGTGAGAGTGAGATCAGTGAGAGTGAGATCAGTGAGAGTGAGATCAGTGAGGTTGAGATAAGTCAGAGTGAGAGCAGTGGGAGTGAGATCAGTCTGAATGAGATCAGTCCGAATGAGATCAGCGAGAGTGAGATCAGCGAGAGTGAGATCAGTGCGAGTGAGATCAGTGATAGTGCGGTCAGTGAGAGTGCGGTCAGTGAGAGTGAGATCAGGGAGAGTGAGATCAGTGAGAGATCAGTGGGGAGAGAGATCAGTGAGAGTGTGATCAGTGAGAGTGTGATCAGTGAGAGAGAGATCAGTGAGAAAGAGAGAGATCAGTGAGAGTGATATCAATGATAGTGAGATCAGTGATAGTGAGATCAGTGAGAGTGAGATCAGTCAGAGTGGGATCAGTGAGAGAGAGATCAGCGAGAGAGATCAGTGAGAGAGAGATCAGTGACAGTGAGATCAGTGAGAGTGAGATCAGTGAGAGTGTGATCAGCGAGAGTGAGATCAGTGAGAGAGAGAGATCAGTGAGAGAGAGAGATCAGTGAGATTGAGATCAGTGAGAGGCAGATCAATGAGAGTGAGATCAGTGAGTTTGAGATAAGTTAGAGTGAGAGCAGTGGGAGTGAGATCAGAGAGAGTGAGATCAGTGAGAGTGAGATCAGTGAGAGTGAGATCTGTTTGAGTGAGATCAGTGAGAGTGAGATCAGTGAGAGAGAGAGAGATCAGGGAGAGAGAGATCTGTTTGAGTGAGATCAGTGAGAGTGAGATCAGTGAGAGTGAGATCTGTTTGAGTGAGATCAGTGAGAGTGAGATCAGTGAGAGAGAGAGATCAGGGACAGAGAGATATGTTTGAGTGAGATCAGTGAGAGTGAGATCAGTGAGAGTGAGATCAGTGAGAGAGAGATCAGTGAGAGAGAGAGATCAGTGAGAGAGAGATCAGTGAGAGTAAGATCAGTGGGAGTGAGATCAGTGAGAGTGAGATCTGTGAGAGTGAGATCAGTGAGAGTGAGATCAGTGAGGTTGATATAAGTCAGAGTGAGAGCAGTGGGAGTTAGATCAGTCTGAATGAGATCAGTCTGAATGAGATCAGCGAGAGTGAGATCAGCGAGAGTGAGATCAGTGCGAGTGAGATCAGTGATAGTGCGGTCAGTGAGAGTGCGGTCAGTGAGAGTGAGATCAGGGAGAGTGAGATCAGTGAGAGATCAGTCGGGAGAGAGATCAGTGAGAGAGAGATCAGTGAGAGTGTGATCAGTGAGAGAGAGATCAGTGAGAAAGAGAGAGATCAGTGAGAGTGATATCAATGATAGTGAGATCAGTGATAGTGAGATCAGTGAGAGTGAGATCAGTGAGAGTGAGATCAGTGAGAGAGAGATCAGTGAGAGTGAGATCAGTGCGAGTGAGATCAGTGAGAGAGAGATCAGTGAGAAAGAGAGAGATCAGTGAGAGTGATATCAATGATAGTGAGATCAGTGAGAGTGAGACAGGGAGAGTGAGATCAGTGAGGTTGAGATAAGTCAGAGTGAGAGCAGTGGGAGTGAGATCAGTCTGAATGAGATCAGTCTGAATGAGATCAGCGAGAGTGAGATCAGTGCGAGTGAGATCAGTGAGAAAGAGAGAGATCAGTGAGAGTGATATCAATGATAGTGAGATCAGTGAGAGTGAGATCAGTGAGAGTGAGATCAGTGAGAGTGAGATCAGTGAGAGAGAGATCAGTGAGAAAAGATAGATCAGTGCGAGTGAGATCAGTGAGAGAGAGATCAGTGAGAAAGAGAGAGATCAGTGAGAGTGATATCAATGATAGTGAGATCAGTGATAGTGAGATCAGTGAGAGTGAGATCAGTGAGAGAGAGATCAGTGAGAGAGAGATCAGTGAGTGTGAGATCAGTGAGAGAGAGATCAGTGAAAATCAGATCAGTGAGAGAGATCAGTGAGAGTGAGATCAGTGACAGTGAGATCAGTGAGAGAGATCAGTGAGAGTGAGATCAGTGAGAGAGAGATCAGTGAGAGTGAGATAAGTGAGAGAGAGAGATAAGTGAGGGTGAGATAAGTGAGAGTGAGATCAGTGAGAGAGAGATCGGCTAGAGTGAGTTCAGTGAGAGAGAGATCAGTGAGAGTGAGATCAGTGAGTGTGAGATCAGAGAGAGAGAGATCAGTGAAAGTCAGATCAGTGAGAGAGATCAGTGAGAGAGAGATCAGTGACAGTGAGATCAGTGAGAGAGATCAGTGAGAGTGAGATCAGTGAGAGAGAGATCAGTGAGAGTTAGATAAGTGAGAGAGAGAGATAAGTGAGGGTGAGATAAGTGAGAGCGAGATCAGTGAGAGAGAGATCAGTGAGTGCGTGAGATCAGTGAGAGAGAGATCAGTGAGAGTGAGATCAGTGAGATAGTGAGATCAGTGAGAGAGTGAGATCAGTGAGAGTGAGATCAGTGAGAGTGAGATCAGTGAGACAGAGATCAGTGAGAGAGAGGTCAGTGAGAGAGTGAGATCAGTAAGAGAGAGATCAGCGAGAGTGAGATAAGTGAGAGTGAGATCAGTGAGAGTGAGATCAGTTAGAGAGAGAGGTCAGTGGGAGAGAGAGATCAGTGAGAGTGAGATCAGTGGGAGAGAGGTCCGTGAGAGAGAGAGATCAGTGAGAGAGATCAGTGTGAGTGAGATCAGTGAGAGATGAGATCAGTGAGTGTGAGATCAGTGAGAGTGAGATCAGTGAGTGAGAGAGATCAGTGAGAGAGAGATCAGTGAGAGATCAGTGAGAGAGTGATCAGTGAGATTGAGGTCAGTGGGAATGAGAGCAGTGAGAGAGAGATCAGCGAGAGAGAGATCAGCGAGAGAGAGATCAATGAGAGTGAGATCAGTGAGAGTGAGATCAGTGAGAGTGAGATCAGTGAGACAGAGATCAGTGAGAGGTCAGTGAGTGAGTGAGATCAGTAAGAGAGAGATCAGCGAGAGTGAGATAAGTGAGAGTGAGATCAGTGAGAGTGAGATCAGTTAGAGAGAGAGGTCAGTGGGAGAGAGAGATCAGTGAGAGTGAGATCAGTGGGAGAGAGGTCCGTGAGAGAGAGAGATCAGTGAGAGAGATCAGTGTGAGTGAGATCAGTGAGAGATGAGATCAGTGAGTGTGAGATCAGTGAGAGTGAGAGAGAAAGATCAGTGAGAGAGAGATCAGTGAGAGATCAGTGAGAGAGTGATCAGTGAGATTGAGGTCAGTGGGAATGAGAGCAGTGAGAGAGAGATCAGCGAGAGAGAGATCAGCGAGAGAGAGATCAATGAGATTGAGATCAGTGAGAGTGAGATCTGTTTGAGTGAGATCAGTGAGAGTGAGATCAGTGAGAGTGAGATCAGTGAGAGTGAGATCAGTGAGAGTGAGATCAGTGAGGTTGAGATAAGTCAGAGTGAGAGCAGTGGGAGTGAGATCAGTCTGAATGAGATCAGTCCGAATGAGATCAGCGAGAGTGAGATCAGCGAGAGTGAGATCAGTGCGAGTGAGATCAGTGATAGTGCGGTCAGTGAGAGTGCGGTCAGTGAGAGTGAGATCAGGGAGAGTGAGATCAGTGAGAGATCACTGGGGAGAGAGATCAGTGAGAGTGTGATCAGTGAGAGTGTGATCAGTGAGAGAGAGATCAGTGAGAAAGAGAGAGATCAGTGAGAGTGATATCAATGATAGTGAGATCAGTGATAGTGAGATCAGTGAGAGTGAGATCAGTGAGAGTGAGATCAGTGAGAGAGAGATCAGTGAGAGTGAGATCAGTGCGAGTGAGATCAGTGAGAGAGAGATCAGTGAGAAAGAGAGAGATCAGTGAGAGTGATATCAATGATAGTGAGATCAGTGAGAGTGAGATCAGTGAGGGTGAGATCAGTGAGAGAGAGATCAGTGAGAGTGAGATCAGTGGGAGAGAGGTCCGTGAGAGAGAGAGATCAGTGAGAGAGATCAGTGTGAGTGAGATCAGTGAGAGATGAGATCAGTGAGTGTGAGATCAGTGAGAGTGAGATCAGTGAGTGAGAGAGATCAGTGAGAGAGAGATCAGTGAGAGATCAGTGAGAGAGTGATCAGTGAGATTGAGGTCAGTGGGAATGAGAGCAGTGAGAGAAAGATCAGCGAGAGAGAGATCAGCGAGAGAGAGATCAATGAGAGTGAGATCAGTGAGAGTGAGATCAGTGAGAGTGAGATCAGTGAGACAGAGATCAGTGAGAGAGAGGTCAGTGAGTGAGTGAGATCAGTAAGAGAGAGATCAGCGAGAGTGAGATAAGTGAGAGTGAGATCAGTGAGAGTGAGATCAGTTAGAGAGAGAGGTCAGTGGGAGAGAGAGATCAGTGAGAGTGAGATCAGTGGGAGAGAGGTCCGTGAGAGAGAGAGATCAGTGAGAGAGATGAGTGTGAGTGAGATCAGTGAGAGATGAGATCAGTGAGTGTGAGATCAGTGAGAGTGAGATCAGTGAGTGAGAGAGATCAGTGAGAGAGAGATCAGTGAGAGATCAGTGAGAGAGTGATCAGTGAGATTGAGGTCAGTGGGAATGAGAGCACTGAGAGAGAGATCAGCGAGAGAGAGAATCGCGAGAGAGAGATCAATGAGATTGAGATCAGTGAGAGTGAGATCTGTTTGAGTGAGATCAGTGAGAGTGAGATCAGTGAGAGTGAGATCAGTGAGAGTGAGATCAGTGAGAGTGAGATCAGTGAGGTTGAGATAAGTCAGAGTGAGAGCAGTGGGAGTGAGATCAGTCTGAATGAGATCAGTCCGAATGAGATCAGCGAGAGTGAGATCAGCGAGAGTGAGATCAGTGCGAGTGAGATCAGTGATAGTGCGGTCAGTGAGAGTGCGGTCAGTGAGAGTGAGATCAGGGAGAGTGAGATCAGTGAGAGATCACTGGGGAGAGAGATCAGTGAGAGTGTGATCAGTGAGAGTGTGATCAGTGAGAGAGAGATCAGTGAGAAAGAGAGAGATCAGTGAGAGTGATATCAATGATAGTGAGATCAGTGATAGTGAGATCAGTGAGAGTGAGATCAGTGAGAGTGAGATCAGTGAGAGAGAGATCAGTGAGAGTGAGATCAGTGCGAGTGAGATCAGTGAGAGAGAGATCAGTGAGAAAGAGAGAGATCAGTGAGAGTGATATCAATGATAGTGAGATCAGTGAGAGTGAGATCAGTGAGGGTGAGATCAGTGAGAGAGAGATCAGTGAGAGTGAGATCAGTGCGAGTGAGATCAGTGAGAGAGAGATCAGTGAGAGAGAGATCAGTGAGAGTGAGATCAGTGCGAGAGAGATCAGGGAGAGTGAGATCAGTGGGAGAGAGATCAGTGAGAGTGAGATCATTGACGTTGAGATAAGTCAGAGTGAGAGCAGTGGGAGTGAGATTAGTCTGAATGAGATCAGTCTGAATGAGATCAGCGAGAGTGAGATCAGCGAGAGTGAGATCAGTGCGAGTGAGATCAGTGATAGTGCGGTCAGTGAGAGTGCGGTCAGTGAGAGTGAGATCAGTGAGAGTGAGATCAGGGAGAGAGAGATCAGTGAAAGTGAGATCAGTGAGAGAGATCAGTGAGAGAGAGATCAGTGACAGTGAGATCAGTGAGAGTGAGATCAGTGAGAGTGTGATCAGCGAGAGTGAGATCAGTGAGAGAGGGATCAGTGAGAGAGAGATCAGTGAGAGAGAGACCAGTGAGAGTGAGATCAGGGAGAGTGAGATCAGTGAGAGAGAAACCAGTGAGAGAGTGAGATCAGTGAGAGAGAGATGAGTGAGAGTGAAATCAGTCAGAGTGAGATCAGTGAGAGTGTGATCAGGGAGAGAGTGATCAGTGAGAGTGAGATCAGTGAGAGGCAGATCAATGAGAGTGAGACCAGTGAGGTTGAGATAAGCCAGAGTGAGAGCAGTGGGAGTGAGATCAGTGAGAGTGAGATCAGTGAGAGTGAGATCAGTGAGAGTGAGATCAGTGAGGTTGAGATAAGTCAGAGTGAGAGCAGTGGGAGTGAGATCAGTCTGAATGAGATCAGTCTGAATGAGATCAGCGAGAGTGAGATCAGCGAGATTGAGATCAGTGCGAGTGAGATCAGTGATAGTGCGGTCAGCGAGAGTGCGGTCAGTGCGAGTGAGATCAGGGAGAGTGAGATCAGTGAGAGATCAGTGGGGAAAGAGATCAGTGAGAGAGAGATCAGTGAGAGTGAGATCAGTGAGAGAGAGATCAGTGAGAAAGAGAGAGATCAGTGAGAGTGATATCAATGATAGTGAGATCAGTGATAGTGAGATCAGTGAGAGTGAGATCAGTGAGAGTGAGATCAGAGAGAGAGAGATCAGTGAGAAAAGATAGATCAGTGCGAGTGAGATCAGTGAGAGAGAGCTCAGTGAGAAAGAGAGAGATCAGTGAGAGTGATATCAATGATAGTGAGATCAGTGATAGTGAGATCAGTGAGAGTGAGATCAGTGAGAGTGAGATCAGTGAGAGAGAGATCAGTGCGAGTGAGATCAGTGAGAGAGAGATCAGTGAGAAAGAGAGAGATCAGTGAGAGTGATATCAATGATAGTGAGATCAGTGATAGTGAGATCAGAGAGAGTGAGATCAGTGAGAGTGAGATCAGTGAGAGAGAGATCAGTGAGAGTGAGATCAGTGCGAGTGAGATTAGTGAGAGAGAGATCAGTGAGAAAGAGTGAGATCAGTGAGAGTGATATCAATGATAGTGAGATCAGTGATAGTGAGATCAGTGTGATTGAGATCAGTGAGAGTGAGATCAGAGAGAGAGAGATCAGTGAGAGAGAGATCAGTGCGAGTGAGATCAGTGAGAGAGAGATCAGTGAGAGAGAGATCAGTGAGAGTGAGATCAGTGCGAGAGAGATCAGGGAGAGTGAGATCAGTGAGAGAGAGATCAGTGAGAGAGAGATCAGTGAGAGTGAGATCAGTGCGAGAGAGATCAGGGAGAGTGAGATCAGTGAGAGAGAGATCAGTGAGAGTGAGATCATTGAGGTTGAGATAAGTAAGAGTGAGAGCAGTGGGAGTGAGATTAGTCTGAATGAGATCAGTCGGAATGAGATCAGCGAGAGTGAGATCAGCGAGAGTTAGATCAGTGGGAGAGAGGTCCGTGAGAGAGAGAGATGAGTGAGAGAGATCAGTGAGAGTGAGATCAGTGAGAGATGAGATTAGTGAGTGTGAGATCAGTGAGAGTGTGATCAGTGAGAGCGAGATCAGTGAGAGTGAGATCAGTGAGTGAGAGAGATCAGTGAGAGAGAAATCAGTGAGAGATCAGTGAGAGAGTGATCAGTGAGATTGAGGTCAGTGGGAATGAGAGCAGTGAGAGAGAGATCAGTGAGAGAGAGATCAGTGAGAGTGAGATCAGTGCGAGAGTGATCAGGGAGAGTGAGATCAGTGAGAGAGAGATCAGTGAGAGTGAGATCATTGAGGTTGAGATAAGTAAGAGTGAGAGCAGTGGGAGTGAGATTAGTCTGAATGAGATCAGTCGGAATGAGATCAGCGAGAGTGAGATCAGCGAGAGTTAGATCAGTGGGAGAGAGGTCCGTGAGAGAGAGAGATGAGTGAGAGAGAAATCAGTGAGAGATCAGTGAGAGAGTGATCAGTGAGATTGAGGTCAGTGGGAATGAGAGCAGTGAGTGAGAGATCAGTGAGAGAGTGATCAGTGAGATTGAGGTCAGTGGGAATGAGAGCAGTGAGAGAGAGATCAGTGGGAGAGAGATCAGTGAGAGTGAGATCATTGACGTTGAGATAAGTCAGAGTGAGAGCAGTGGGAGTGAGATTAGTCTGAATGAGATCAGTCTGAATGAGATCAGCGAGAGTGAGATCAGCGAGAGTGAGATCAGTGCGAGTGAGATCAGTGATAGTGCGGTAAGTGAGAGTGCGGTCAGTGAGAGTGAGATCAGTGAGAGAGAGATCAGTGAAAGTGAGATCAGTGAGAGAGATCAGTGAGAGAGAGATCAGTGACAGTGAGATCAGTGAGAGTGAGATCAGTGAGAGTGTGATCAGCGAGAGTGAGATCAGTGAGAGAGAGATCAGTGAGAGAGAGATCAGTGAGAGAGAGACCAGTGAGAGTGAGATCAGGGAGAGTGAGATCAGTGAGAGAGAGAGACCAGTGAGAGAGAGAGATCAGTGAGAGAGAGATGAGTGAGAGTGAAATCAGTCAGAGTGAGATCAGTGAGAGATGAGATTAGTGAGTGTGAGATCAGTGAGAGTGTGATCAGTGAGAGCGAGATCAGTGAGAGTGAGATCAGTGAGTGAGGGAGATCAGTGAGAGAGAGATCAGTGAGAGATCAGTGAGAGAGTGATCAGTGAGATTGAGGTCAGTGGGAATGAGAGCAGTGAGAGAGAGATCAGCGAGAGAGAGATCAGCGAGAGAGAGATCAATGAGATTGAGATCAGTGAGAATGAGATCTGTTTGAGTGAGATCAGTGACAGAGAGATCAGAGTGAGAGAGAGATCAGGGAGAGAGAGATCAGTGAGAGTGAGATCAGTGATAGTGAGATCAGTGAGAGAGAGATCAGTGATAGTGAGATCAGTGATAGAGATCAGTGAGAGTGAGATCAATGAGAGTGTGATCAGTATCAGTGAGATCAGTGAGAGTGAGATCAGTGAGAGTGCGGTCAGTGAGAGTGAGATCAGTGAGGGTGAGATCAGTGAGGGTGAGATCAGTGAGAGGGAGATCAGAAAGACAGATCAGTCAGAGTGCGATCAGTGAGAGTGAGATCAGTGAGAGAGAGAGATCAGTGAGAGAAAGACATCAGTGAGAGAGAGATTCAGTGAGAGTGTGAACAGTGAGAGTGAGATCAGTGAGAGTGATATCAGCAAGAGA
Source organism: Chiloscyllium plagiosum (assembly GCF_037043375.1). Lineage (NCBI taxonomy): Eukaryota > Metazoa > Chordata > Chondrichthyes > Orectolobiformes > Hemiscylliidae > Chiloscyllium > Chiloscyllium plagiosum. The sequence continues at coordinate 67,988,483 of NW_028270156.1, read as the reverse complement.
AAGAGATCGGTGAGAGTGATAGCAATGAGATTGAGATCAGCGAGAGAGAGATCGGCGAGAGTGAGTTCAGTGAGAGAGAGATCAGTGAGAGTGAGATCAGTGAGTGTGAGATCAGTGAGAGAGAGATCAGTGAGAGTGAAATCAGCGAGAGAGATCAGTGAGAGAGAGATCAGTGAGAGTGAGATCAGTGCGAGTGAGATTAGTGAGAGAGAGATCAGTGAGAAAGAGTGAGATCAGTGAGAGTGATATCAATGATAGTGAGATCAGTGATAGTGAGATCAGTGTGATTGAGATCAGTGAGAGTGAGATCAGTGAGAGAGAGATCAGTGAGAGAGAGATCAGTGCGAGTGAGATCAGTGAGAGAGAGATCAGTGAGAGAGAGATCAGTGAGAGTGAGATCAGTGCGAGAGAGATCAGGGAGAGTGAGATCAGTGAGAGAGAGATCAGTGAGAGAGAGATCAGTGAGAGTGAGATCAGTGCGAGAGAGATCAGGGAGAGTGAGATCAGTGAGAGAGAGATCAGTGAGAGTGAGATCATTGAGGTTGAGATAAGTCAGAGTGAGAGCAGTGGGAGTGAGATTAGTCTGAATGAGATCAGTCTGAATGAGATCAGCGAGAGTGAGATCAGCGAGAGTTAGATCAGTGGGAGAGAGGTCCATGAGAGAGAGAGATCAGTGAGAGAGATCAGTGAGAGTGAGATCAGTGAGAGATGAGATTAGTGAGTGTGAGATCAGTGAGAGTGTGATCAGTGAGAGCGAGATCAGTGAGAGTGAGATCAGTGAGAGTGTGATCAGTGAGAGAGAGATCAGTGAGAAAGAGAGAGATCAGTGAGAGTGATATCAATGATAGTGAGATCAGTGATAGTGAGATCAGTGAGAGTGAGATCAGTGAGAGTGCGATCAGTGAGAGAGAGATCAGTGAGAGTGAGATCAGTGCGAGTGAGATCAGTGAGAGAGAGATCAGTGAGAAAGAGAGAGATCAGTGAGAGTGATATCAATGATAGTGAGATCAGTGAGAGTGAGATCAGTGAGGGTGAGATCAGTGAGAGAGAGATCAGTGAGAGTGAGATCAGTGCGAGTGAGATCAGTGAGAGAGAGATCAGTGAGAGAGAGATCAGTGAGAGTGAGATCAGTGCGAGAGAGATCAGGGAGAGTGAGATCAGTGGGACAGAGATCAGTGAGAGTGAGATCATTGACGTTGAGATAAGTCAGAGTGAGAGCAGTGGGAGTGAGATTAGTCTGAATGAGATCAGTCTGAATGAGATCAGCGAGAGTGAGATCAGCGAGAGTGAGATCAGTGCGAGTGAGATCAGTGATAGTGCGGTCAGTGAGAGTGCGGTCAGTGAGAGTGAGATCAGGGAGAGTGAGATCAGGGAGAGAGAGATCAGTGAAAGTGAGATCAGTGAGAGAGATCACTGAGAGAGAGATCAGTGACAGTGAGATCAGTGAGAGTGAGATCAGTGAGAGTGTGATCAGCGAGAGTGAGATCAGTGAGAGAGGGATCAGTGAGAGAGAGATCAGTGAGAGAGAGACCAGTGAGAGTGAGATCAGGGAGAGTGAGATCAGTGAGAGAGAAACCAGTGAGAGAGTGAGATCAGTGAGAGAGAGATGAGTGAGAGTGAAATCAGTCAGAGTGAGATCAGTGAGAGTGAGATCAGGGAGAGAGTGATCAGTGAGAGTGAGATCAGTGAGAGGCAGATCAATGAGAGTGAGATCAGTGAGGTTGAGATAAGCCAGAGTGAGAGCAGTGGGAGTGAGATCAGTGAGAGTGAGATCAGTGAGAGTGAGATCAGTGAGAGTGAGATCAGTGAGAGTGAGATCAGTGAGGTTGAGATAAGTCAGAGTGAGAGCAGTGGGAGTGAGATCAGTCTGAATGAGATCAGTCTGAATGAGATCAGCGAGAGTGAGATCAGCGAGATTGAGATCAGTGCGAGTGAGATCAGTGATAGTGCGGTCAGTGAGAGTGCGGTCAGTGCGAGTGAGATCAGGGAGAGTGAGATCAGTGAGAGATCAGTGGGGAAAGAGATCAGTGAGAGAGAGATCAGTGAGAGTGAGATCAGTGAGAGAGAGATCAGTGAGAAAGAGAGAGATCAGTGAGAGTGATATCAATGATAGTGAGATCAGAGAGAGAGAGATCAGTGAGAAAAGATAGATCAGTGCGAGTGAGATCAGTGAGAGAGAGCTCAGTGAGAAAGAGAGAGATCAGTGAGAGTGATATCAATGATAGTGAGATCAGTGATAGTGAGATCAGTGAGAGTGAGATCAGTGAGAGTGAGATCAGTGAGAGAGAGATCAGTGCGAGTGAGATCAGTGAGAGAGAGATCAGTGAGAAAGAGAGAGATCAGTGAGAGTGATATCAATGATAGTGAGATCAGTGATAGTGAGATCAGAGAGAGTGAGATCAGTGAGAGTGAGATCAGTGAGAGAGAGATCAGTGAGAGTGAGATCAGTGCGAGTGAGATTAGTGAGAGAGAGATCAGTGAGAAAGAGAGAGATCAGTGAGAGTGATATCAATGATAGTGAGATCAGTGATAGTGAGATCAGTGTGATTGAGATCAGTGAGAGTGAGATCAGTGAGAGAGAGATCAGTGAGAGAGAGATCAGTGCGAGTGAGATCAGTGAGAGAGAGATCAGTGAGAGAGAGACCAGTGAGAGTGAGATCAGTGCGAGTGAGATCAGTGAGAGAGAGATCAGTGAGAGAGAGATCAGTGAGAGTGAGATCAGTGCGAGAGAGATCAGGGAGAGTGAGATCAGTGGGAGAGAGATCAGTGAGAGTGAGATCATTGACGTTGAGATAAGTCAGAGTGAGAGCAGTGGGAGTGAGATTAGTCTGAATGAGATCAGTCTGAATGAGATCAGCGAGAGTGAGATCAGCGAGAGTGAGATCAGTGCGAGTGAGATCAGTGATAGTGCGGTCAGTGAGAGTGCGGTCAGTGAGAGTGAGATCAGGGAGAGTGAGATCAGGGAGAGAGAGATCAGTGAAAGTGAGATCAGTGAGAGAGATCAGTGAGAGAGAGATCAGTGACAGTGAGATCAGTGAGAGTGAGATCAGTGAGAGTGTGATCAGCGAGAGTGAGATCAGTGAGAGAGGGATCAGTGAGAGAGAGATCAGTGAGAGAGAGACCAGTGAGAGTGAGATCAGGGAGAGTGAGATCAGTGAGAGAGAAACCAGTGAGAGAGTGAGATCAGTGAGAGAGAGATGAGTGAGAGTGAAATCAGTCAGAGTGAGATCAGTGAGAGTGAGATCAGGGAGAGAGTGATCAGTGAGAGTGAGATCAGTGAGAGGCAGATCAATGAGAGTGAGATCAGTGAGGTTGAGATAAGCCAGAGTGAGAGCAGTGGGAGTGAGATCAGTGAGAGTGAGATCAGTGAGAGTGAGATCAGTGAGAGTGAGATCAGTGAGAGTGAGATCAGTGAGGTTGAGATAAGTCAGAGTGAGAGCAGTGGGAGTGAGATCAGTCTGAATGAGATCAGTCTGAATGAGATCAGCGAGAGTGAGATCAGCGAGATTGAGATCAGTGCGAGTGAGATCAGTGATAGTGCGGTCAGTGAGAGTGCGGTCAGTGCGAGTGAGATCAGGGAGAGTGAGATCAGTGAGAGATCAGTGGGGAAAGAGATCAGTGAGAGAGAGATCAGTGAGAGTGAGATCAGTGAGAGAGAGATCAGTGAGAAAGAGAGAGATCAGTGAGAGTGATATCAATGATAGTGAGATCAGTGATAGTGAGATCAGTGAGAGTGAGATCAGTGAGAGTGAGATCAGAGAGAGAGAGATCAGTGAGAAAAGATAGATCAGTGCGAGTGAGATCAGTGAGAGAGAGCTCAGTGAGAAAGAGAGAGATCAGTGAGAGTGATATCAATGATAGTGAGATCAGTGATAGTGAGATCAGTGAGAGTGAGATCAGTGAGAGTGAGATCAGTGAGAGAGAGATCAGTGCGAGTGAGATCAGTGAGAGAGAGATCAGTGAGAAAGAGAGAGATCAGTGAGAGTGATATCAATGATAGTGAGATCAGTGATAGTGAGATCAGAGAGAGTGAGATCAGTGAGAGTGAGATCAGTGAGAGAGAGATCAGTGAGAGTGAGATCAGTGCGAGTGAGATTAGTGAGAGAGAGATCAGTGAGAAAGAGTGAGATCAGTGAGAGTGATATCAATGATAGTGAGATCAGTGATAGTGAGATCAGTGTGATTGAGATCAGTGAGAGTGAGATCAGTGAGAGAGAGATCAGTGAGAGAGAGATCAGTGCGAGTGAGATCAGTGAGAGAGAGATCAGTGAGAGAGAGACCAGTGAGAGTGAGATCAGGGAGAGTGAGATCAGTGAGAGATAGACCAGTGAGAGAGAGAGATCAGTGAGAGAGAGATGAGTGAGAGTGAAATCAGTCAGAGTGAGATCAGTGAGAGATGAGATTAGTGAGTGTGAGATCAGTGAGAGTGTGATCAGTGAGAGCGAGATCAGTGAGAGTGAGATCAGTGAGTGAGAGAGATCAGTGAGAGAGAGATCAGTGAGAGATCAGTGAGAGAGTGATCAGTGAGATTGAGGTCAGTGGGAATGAGAGCAGTGAGAGAGAGATCAGCGAGAGAGAGATCAGCGAGAGAGAGATCAATGAGATTGAGATCAGTGAGAATGAGATCTGTTTGAGTGAGATCAGTGACAGAGAGATCAGAGTGAGAGAGAGATCAGGGAGAGAGAGATCAGTGAGAGTGAGATCAGTGATAGTGAGATCAGTGAGAGAGAGATCAGTGATAGTGAGATCAGTGATAGAGATCAGTGAGAGTGAGATCAATGAGAGTGTGATCAGTATCAGTGAGATCAGTGAGAGTGAGATCAGTGAGAGTGCGGTCAGTGAGAGGGAGATCAGTGAGGGTGAGATCAGTGAGGGTGAGATCAGTGAGAGGGAGATCAGAAAGACAGATCAGTCAGAGTGCGATCAGTGAGAGTGAGATCAGTGAGAGAGAGAGATCAGTGAGAGAAAGACATCAGTGAGAGAGAGATTCAGTGAGAGTGTGAACAGTGAGAGTGAGATCAGTGAGAGTGATATCAGCAAGAGAAAGAGATCGGTGAGAGTGATAGCAATGAGATTGAGATCAGCGAGAGAGAGATCGGCGAGAGTGAGTTCAGTGAGAGAGAGATCAGTGAGAGTGAGATCAGTGAGTGTGAGATCAGTGAGAGAGAGATCAGTGAGAGAAAGACATCAGTGAGAGAGAGATTCAGTGAGAGTGTGAACAGTGAGAGTGAGATCAGTGAGAGTGATATCAGCAAGAGAAAGAGATCGGTGAGAGTGATAGCAATGAGATTGAGATCAGCGAGAGAGAGATCGGCGAAAGTGAGTTCAGTGAGAGAGAGATCAGTGAGAGTGAGATCAGTGAGTGTGAGATCAGTGAGAGAGAGATCAGTGAGAGTGAGATCAGTGAGTGTGAGATCAGTGAGAGAGAGATCAGTGAGAGTGAAATCAGCGAGAGAGATCAGTGAGAGAGAGATCAGTGACAGTGAGATCAGTGAGAGTGAGATCAGTGAGAGTGTGATCAGCGAGAGTGAGATCAGTGAGAGAGAGAGATCAGTGAGAGAGAGATCAGTGAGATTGAGATCAGTGAGAGGCAGATCAATGAGAGTGAGATCAGTGAGGTTGAGATAAGTTAGAGTGAGAGCAGTGGGAGTGAGATCAGAGAGAGTGAGATCAGTGAGAGTGAGATCAGTGAGAGTGAGATCTGTTTGAGTGAGATCAGTGAGAGTGAGATCAGTGAGAGAGAGAGAGAGATCAGGGAGAGAGAGATCTGTTTGAGTGAGATCAGTGAGAGTGAGATCAGTGAGGGTGAGATCTGTTTGAGTGAGATCAGTGAGAGTGAGATCAGTGAGAGAGAGAGATCAGGGACAGAGAGATCTGTTTGAGTGAGATCAGTGAGAGTGAGATCAGTGAGAGAGAGATCAGTGAGAGAGAGAGATCAGTGAGAGAGAGATCAGTGAGAGTAAGATCAGTGGGAGTGAGATCAGTGAGAGTGAGATCAGTGAGAGTGAGATCAGTGAGAGTGAGATCAGTGAGGTTGATATAAGTCAGAGTGAGAGCAGTGGGAGTGAGACAGGGAGAGTGAGATCAGTGAGGTTGAGATAAGTCAGAGTGAGAGCAGTGGGAGTGAGATCAGTCTGAATGAGATCAGTCTGAATGAGATCAGCGAGAGTGAGATCAGTGCGAGTGAGATCAGTGATAGTGCGGTCAGTGAGAGTGCGGTCAGTGCGAGTGAGATCAGGGAGAGTGAGATCAGTGAGAGATCAGTGGGGAGAGAGATCAGTGAGAGAGAGATCAGTGAGAGTGAGATCAGTGAGAGAGAGATCAGTGAGAAAGAGAGAGATCAGTGAGAGTGATATCAATGATAGTGAGATCAGTGAGAGTGAGATCAGTGAGAGTGAGATCAGTGAGAGAGAGATCAGTGAGAGAGAGATCAGTGAGAAAAGATAGATCACTGCGAGTGAGATCAGTGAGAGAGAGATCAGTGAGAAAGAGAGAGATCAGTGAGAGTGATATCAATGATAGTGAGATCAGTGATAGTGAGATCAGTGAGAGTGAGATCAGTGAGAGAGAGATCAGTGAGAGATAGATCAGTGAGTGTGAGATCAGTGAGAGAGAGATCAGTGAAAATCAGATCAGTGAGAGAGATCAAAGAGAGTGAGATCAGTGACAGTGAGATCAGTGAGATTGAGATCAGTGAGAGTGAGATCAGTGAGAGAGATATCAGTGAGAGTGAGATAAGTGAGAGAGAGAGATAAGTGAGGGTGAGATAAGTGAGAGTGAGATCAGTGAGAGAGAGATCAGTGAGAGTAAGATCAGTGGGAGTGAGATCAGTGAGAGTGAGATCAGTGAGAGTGAGATCAGTGAGAGTGAGATCAGTGAGGTTGATATAAGTCAGAGTGAGAGCAGTGGGAGTGAGATCAGTCTGAATGAGATCAGTCTGAATGAGATCAGCGGTCAGTGCGAGTGAGATCAGCGAGAGTGAGATCAGTGCGAGTGAGATCAGTGATAGTGCGGTCAGTGAGAGTGCGGTCAGTGAGAGTGAGATCAGGGAGAGTGAGATCAGTGTGAGATCAGTCGGGAGAGAGATCAGTGAGAGAGAGATCAGTGAGAGTGCGATCAGTGAGAGAGAGATCAGTGAGAAAGAGAGAGATCAGTGAGAGTGATATCAATGATAGTGAGATCAGTGATAGTGAGATCAGTGAGAGTGAGATCAGTGAGAGTGAGATCAGTGAGAGAGAGATCAGTGAGAATAGATAGATCAGTGCGAGTGAGATAAGTGAGAGAGAGATCAGTGAGAAAGAGAGAGATCAGTGAGAGTGATATCAATGATAGTGAGATCAGTGAGAGTGAGACAGGGAGAGTGAGATCAGTGAGGTTGAGATAAGTCAGAGTGAGAGCAGTGGGAGTGAGATCAGACTGAATGAGATCAGTCTGAATGAGATCAGCGAGAGAGAGATCAGCGAGAGTGAGATCAGTGCGAGTGAGATCAGTGATAGTGCGGTCAGTGAGAGTGCGGTCAGTGCGAGTGAGATCAGGGAGAGTGAGATCAGTGAGAGATCAGTGGGGAGAGAGATCAGTGAGAGAGAGATCAGTGAGAGTGAGATCAGTGAGAGAGAGATCAGTGAGAAAGAGAGAGATCAGTGAGAGTGATATCAATGATAGTGAGATCAGTGATAGTGAGATCAGTGAGAGTGAGATCAGTGAGAGAGAGATCAGTGAGAAAAGATAGATCAGTGCGAGTGAGATCAGTGAGAGAGAGATCAGTGAGAAAGAGAGAGATCAGTGAGAGTGATATCAATGATAGTGAGATCAGTGATAGTGAGATCAGTGAGAGTGAGATCAGTGAGAGATAGATCAGTGAGAGAGAGATCAGTGAGTGTGAGATCAGTGAGAGAGAGATCAGTGAGAGTGAGATCAGTGAGAGAGATATCAGTGAGTGTGAGATAAGTGAGAGAGAGAGAGAAGTGACGGTGAGATAAGTGAGAGTGAGATCAGTGAGAGAGAGATCGGCTAGAGTGAGTTCAGTGAGTGTGAGATCAGTGAGAGAGAGATCAGTGAAAGTCAGATCAGTGAGAGAGATCAGTGAGAGAGAGATCAGTGACAGTGAGATCAGTGAGAGAGATCAGTGAGAGTGAGATCAGTGAGAGAGAGATCAGTGAGAGTGAGATAAGTGAGAGAGAGAGATAAGTGAGGGTGAGATAAGTGAGAGTGAGATCAGTGAGAGAGAGATCAGTGAGAGTGAGATCAGTGAGATAGTGAGATCAGTGAGAGAGTGAGATCAGTGAGAGTGAGATCAGTGAGAGTGAGATCAGTGAGACAGAGATCAGTGAGAGAGAGGTCAGTGAGAGAGTGAGATCAGTAAGAGAGAGATCAGCGAGAGTGAGATAAGTGAGAGTGAGATCAGTTAGAGAGAGAGGTCAGTGGGAGAGAGAGATCAGTGAGAGTGAGATCAGTGGGAGAGAGGTCCGTGAGAGAGAGAGATCAGTGAGAGAGTACAGTGTGAGTGAGATCAGTGAGAGATGAGATCAGTGAGTGTGAGATCAGTGAGAGTGAGATCAGTGAGTGAGAGGGATCAGTGAGTGAGAGATCAGTGAGAGATCAGTGAGAGAGTGATCAGTGAGATTGAGGTCAGTGGGAATGAGAGCAGTGAGAGAGAGATCAGCGAGAGAGAGATCAGCGAGAGAGAGATCAATGAGAGTGAGATCAGTGAGAGTGAGATCAGTGAGAGTGAGATCAGTGAGACAGAGATCAGTGAGAGAGAGGTCAGTGAGAGAGTGAGATCAGTAAGAGAGTGAGATCAGCGAGAGTGAGATAAGTGAGAGTGAGATTAGTGAGAGTGAGATCAGTTAGAGAGAGAGGTCAGTGGGAGAGAGAGATCAGTGAGAGTGAGATCAGTGGGAGAGAGGTTCGTGAGAGAGAGAGATCAGTGAGAGAGATCAGTGTGAGTGAGATCAGTGAGAGATGAGACCAGTGAGTGTGAGATCAGTGAGAGTGAGATCAGTGAGTGAGAGAGATCAGTGAGAGAGAGATCAGTGAGAGATCAGTGAGAGAGTGATCAGTGAGATTGAGGTCAGTGGAAATGAGAGCAGTGAGAGAGAGATCAGCGAGAGAGAGATCAGCGAGAGAGAGATCAATGAGAATGAGATCAGTGAGAGTGAGATCTGTTTGAGTGAGATCAGTGAGAGTGAGATCAGTGAGAGTGAGATCAGTGAGAGTGAGATCAGTGAGAGTGAGATCAGTGAGAGTGAGATCAGTGAGGTTGAGATAAGTCAGAGTGAGAGCAGTGGGAGTGAGATCAGTCTGAATGAGATCAGTCCGACTGAGATCAGCGAGAGTGAGATCAGCGAGAGTGAGATCAGTGCGAGTGAGATCAGTGATAGTGCGGTCAGTGAGAGTGCGGTCAGTGAGAGTGAGATCAGGGAGAGTGTGATCAGTGAGAGATCAGTGGGGAGAGAGATCAGTGAGAGAGAGATCAGTGAGAGTGTGATCAGTGAGAGAGAGATCAGTGAGAAAGAGAGAGATCAGTGAGAGTGATATCAATGATAGTGAGATCAGTGATAGTGAGATCAGTGAGAGTGAGATCAGTGAGAGTGAGATCAGTGAGAGAGAGATCAGTGAGAGTGAGATCAGTGCGAGTGAGATCAGTGAGAGAGAGATCAGTGAGAAAGAGAGAGATCAGTGAGAGTGATATCAATGATAGTGAGATCAGTGAGAGTGAGATCAGTGAGAGTGAGATCAGTGAGAGAGAGATCAGTGAGAGTGAGATCAGTGCGAGTGAGATCAGTGAGAGAGAGATCAGTGAGAGAGAGATCAGTGAGAGTGAGATCAGTGCGAGAGAGATCAGGGAGAGTGAGATCAGTGGGAGAGAGATCAGTGAGAGTGAGATCATTGACGTTGAGATAAGTCAGAGTGAGAGCAGTGGGAGTGAGATTAGTCTGAATGAGATCAGTCTGAATGAGATCAGCGAGAGTGAGATCAGCGAGAGTGAGATCAGTGCGAGTGAGATCAGTGATAGTGCGGTCAGTGAGAGTGCGGTCAGTGCGAGTGAGATCAGGGAGAGTGAGATCAGTGTGAGATCAGTGGGGAAAGAGATCAGTGAGAGAGAGATCAGTGAGAGTGAGATCAGTGAGAGAGAGATCAGTGAGAAAGAGAGAGATCAGTGAGAGTGATATCAATGATAGTAAGATCAGTGATAGTGAGATCAGTGAGAGTGAGATCAGAGTGAGAGATCAGTGAGAAAAGATAGATCAGTGCGAGTGAGATCAGTGAGAGAGAGATCAGTGAGAAAGAGAGAGATCAGTGAGAGTGATATCAATGATAGTGAGATCAGTGATAGTGAGACCAGTGAGAGTGAGATCAGTGAGAGTGAGATCAGAGAGAGAGAGATCAGTGAGAAAAGATAGATCAGTGCGAGTGAGATCAGTGAGAGAGAGATCAGTGAGAAAGAGAGAGATCAGTGAGAGTGATATCAATGATAGTGAGATCAGTGATAGTGAGATCAGTGAGAGTGAGATCAGTGAGAGAGAGATCAGTGAGAGAGAGATCAGTGCGAGTGAGATCAGTGAGAGAGAGATCAGTGAGAGAGATCAGTGAGAGAGAGATCAGTGACAGTGAGATCAGTGAGAGTGAGATCAGTGAGAGTGTGATCAGCGAGAGTGAGATCAGTGAGAGAGAGATCAGTGAGAGAGAGATCAGTGAGAGAGAGACCAGTGAGAGTGAGATCAGGGAGAGTGAGATCAGTGAGAGAGAAACCAGTGAGAGAGAGAGATCAGTGAGAGAGAGATGAGTGAGAGTGAAATCAGTCAGAGTGAGATCAGTGAGAGTGAGATCAGGGAGAGGGAGATCAGTGAGAGTGAGATCAGTGAGAGGCAGATCAATGAGAGTGAGATCAGTGAGGTTGAGATAAGCCAGAGTGAGAGCAGTGGGAGTGAGATCAGTGCGAGTGAGATCAGTGAGAGTGAGATCAGTGAGAGTGAGATCAGTGAGAGTGAGATCAGTGAGGTTGAGATAAGTCAGAGTGAGAGCAGTGGGAGTGCGATCAGTCTGAATGAGATCAGCGAGAGTGAGATCAGCGAGAGTGAGATCAGTGCGAGTGAGATCAGTGATAGTGCGGTCAGTGAGAGTGCGGTCAGTGCGAGTGAGATCAGGGAGAGTGAGATCAGTGAGAGATCAGTGGGGAAAGAGATCAGTGAGAGAGAGATCAGTGAGAGTGAGATCAGTGAGAGAGAGATCATTGAGAAAGAGAGAGATCAGTGAGAGTGATATCAATGATAGTGAGATCAGTGATAGTGAGATCAGTGAGAGTGAGATCAGTGAGAGTGAGATCAGAGAGAGAGAGATCAGTGAGAAAAGATAGATCAGTTCGAGTGAGATCAGTGAGAGAGAGAGATCAGTGAGAAAGAGAGAGATCAGTGAGAGTGATATCAATGATAGTGAGATCAGTGATAGTGAGATCAGTGAGAGTGACATCAGTGAGAGTGAGATCAGAGAGAGAGAGATCAGTGAGAAAAGATAGATCAGTGAGAGTGAGATCAGTGAGAGAGAGATCAGTGAGAATGAGAGAGATCAGTGAGAGTGATATCAATGATAGTGAGATCAGTGATAGTGAGATCAGTGAGAGTGAGATCAGTGAGAGAGAGATCATTGAGAGAGAGATCAGTGCGAGTGAGATCAGTGAGAGAGAGATCAGTGAGAAAGAGAGAGATCAGTGAGAGTGATATCAATGATAGTGAGATCAGTGATAGTGAGATCAGTGAGAGTGAGATCAGTGAGAGTGAGATCAGTGAGACAGAGATCAGTGAGAGTGAGATCAGTGCGAGTGAGATTAGTGAGAGAGAGATCAGTGAGAAAGAGTGAGATCAGTGAGAGTGATATCAATGATAGTGAGATCAGTGATAGTGAGATCAGTGAGATTGAGATCAGTGAGAGTGAGATCAGTGAGAGAGAGATCAGTGAGAGAGAGATCAGTGCGAGTGAGATCAGTGAGAGAGAGATCAGTGAGAGAGAGATCAGTGAGAGTGAGATCAGTGCGAGAGAGATCAGGGAGAGTGAGATCAGTGAGAGACATCAGTGAGAGTGAGATCATTGACGTTGAGATAAGTCAGAGTGAGAGCAGTGGGAGTGAGATTAGTCTGAATGAGATCAGTCTGAATGAGATCAGCGAGAGTGAGATCAGCGAGAGTTAGATCAGTGGGAGAGAGGTCCGTGAGAGAGAGAGATGAGTGAGAGAGATCAGTGAGTGAGAGATAAGTGAGAGATGAGATTAGTGAGTGTGAGATCAGTGAGAGTGTGATCAGTGAGAGCGAGATCAGTGAGAGTGAGATCAGTGAGTGAGAGAGATCAGTGAGAGAGAGATCAGTGAGAGATCAGTGAGAGAGTGATCAGTGAGATTGAGGTCAGTGGGAATGAGAGCAGTGAGAGAGAGATCAGCGAGAGAGAGATCAGCGAGAGAGAGATCAATGAGATTGAGATCAGTGAGAATGAGATCTGTTTGAGTGAGATCAGTGACAGAGAGATCAGAGTGAGAGAGAGATCAGGGAGAGAGAGATCAGTGAGAGTGAGATCAGTGATAGTGAGATCAGTGAGAGAGAGATCAGTGATAGTGAGATCAGTGATAGAGATCAGTGAGAGTGAGATCAATGAGAGTGTGATCAGTATCAGTGAGATCAGTGAGAGTGAGATCAGTGAGAGTGCGGTCAGTGAGAGTGAGATCAGTGAGGGTGAGATCAGTGAGGGTGAGATCAGTGAGAGGGAGATCAGTGAGAGAGAGATCAGTGAGAGTTAGATAAGTGAGAGAGAGAGATAAGTGAGGGTGAGATAAGTGAGAGTGAGATCAGTGAGAGAGAGATCAGTGAGTGCGTGAGATCAGTGAGAGAGAGATCAGTGAGAGTGAGATCAGTGAGATAGTGAGATCAGTGAGAGAGTGAGATCAGTGAGAGAGAGACCAGTGAGAGAGAGAGATCAGTGAGAGAGAGATGAGTGAGAGTGAAATCAGCCAGAGTGAGATCAGTGAGAGATGAGATGAGTGAGTGTGAGATCAGTGAGAGTGTGATCAGTGAGAGCGAGATCAGTGAGAGTGAGATCAGTGAGTGAGAGAGATCAGTGAGAGAGAGATCAGTGAGAGATCAGTGAGAGAGTGATCAGTGAGATTGAGGTCAGTGGGAATGAGAGCAGTGAGAGAGAGATCAGCGAGAGAGAGATCAGCGAGAGAGAGATCAATGAGATTGAGATCAGTGAGAATGAGATCTGTTTGAGTGAGATCAGTGACAGAGAGATCAGAGTGAGAGAGAGATCAGGGAGAGAGAGATCAGTGAGAGTGAGATCAGTGATAGTGAGATCAGTGAGAGAGAGATCAGTGATAGTGAGATCAGTGATAGAGATCAGTGAGAGTGAGATCAATGAGAGTGTGATCAGTATCAGTGAGATCAGTGAGAGTGAGATCAGTGAGAGTGCGGTCAGTGAGAGTGAGATCAGTGAGGGTGAGATCAGTGAGGGTGAGATCAGTGAGAGGGAGATCAGAAAGACAGATCAGTCAGAGTGCGATCAGTGAGAGTGAGATCAGTGAGAGAGAGAGATCAGTGAGAGAAAGACATCAGTGAGAGAGAGATTCAGTGAGAGTGTGAACAGTGAGAGTGAGATCAGTGAGAGTGATATCAGCAAGAGAAAGAGATCGGTGAGAGTGATAGCAATGAGATTGAGATCAGCGAGAGAGAGATCGGCGAAAGTGAGTTCAGTGAGAGAGAGATCAGTGAGAGTGAGATCAGTGAGTGTGAGATCAGTGAGAGAGAGATCAGTGAGAGTGAAATCAGCGAGAGAGATCAGTGAGAGAGAGATCAGTGACAGTGAGATCAGAGAGAGTGAGATCAGTGAGAGTGTGATCAGCGAGAGTGAGATCAGTGAGAGAGAGAGATCAGTGAGAGAGAGAGATCAGTGAGATTGAGATCAGTGAGAGGCAGATCAATGAGAGTGAGATCAGTGAGGTTGAGATAAGTTAGAGTGAGAGCAGTGGGAGTGAGATCAGAGAGAGTGAGATCAGTGAGAGTGAGATCAGTGAGAGTGAGATCTGTTTGAGTGAGATCAGTGAGAGTGAGATCAGTGAGAGAGAGAGAGATCAGGGAGAGAGAGATCTGTTTGAGTGAGATCAGTGAGAGTGAGATCAGTGAGAGTGAGATCTGTTTGAGTGAGATCAGTGAGAGTGAGATCAGTGAGAGAGAGATCAGTGAGAGTGAGATCAGTGAGAGAGAGATCAGTGAGAGAGAGAGATCAGTGAGAGAGAGATCAGTGAGAGTGAGATCAGTGCGAGAGAGATCAGGGAGAGTGAGATCAGTGAGAGAGATCAGTGAGAGTGAGATCATTGACGTTGAGATAAGTCAGAGTGAGAGCAGTGGGAGTGAGATTAGTCTGAATGAGATCAGTCTGAATGAGATCAGCGAGAGTGAGATCAGCGAGAGTTAGATCAGTGGGAGAGAGGTCCGTGAGAGAGAGAGATGAGTGAGAGAGATCAGTGAGTGAGAGATAAGTGAGAGATGAGATTAGTGAGTGTGAGATCAGTGAGAGTGTGATCAGTGAGAGCGAGATCAGTGAGAGTGAGATCAGTGAGTGAGAGAGATCAGTGAGAGAGAGATCAGTGAGAGATCAGTGAGAGAGTGATCAGTGAGATTGAGGTCAGTGGGAATGAGAGCAGTGAGAGAGAGATCAGCGAGAGAGAGATCAGCGAGAGAGAGATCAATGAGATTGAGATCAGTGAGAATGAGATCTGTTTGAGTGAGATCAGTGACAGAGAGATCAGAGTGAGAGAGAGATCAGGGAGAGAGAGATCAGTGAGAGTGAGATCAGTGATAGTGAGATCAGTGAGAGAGAGATCAGTGATAGTGAGATCAGTGATAGAGATCAGTGAGAGTGAGATCAATGAGAGTGTGATCAGTATCAGTGAGATCAGTGAGAGTGAGATCAGTGAGAGTGAGATCAGTGAGAGTGAGATCAGTGAGAGAGAGATCAGTGAGAGAGAGAGAGATCAGTGAGAGATGAGATGAGTGAGTGTGAGATCAGTGAGAGTGTGATCAGTGAGAGTGAGATCAGTGAGAGTGAGATCAGTGAGAGAGAGATCAGTGAGAGAGAGAGATCAGTGAGAGAGAGATCAGTGAGAGTGAGATCAGTGCGAGAGAGATCAGGGAGAGTGAGATCAGTGAGAGAGATCAGTGAGAGTGAGATCATTGACGTTGAGATAAGTCAGAGTGAGAGCAGTGGGAGTGAGATTAGTCTGAATGAGATCAGTCTGAATGAGATCAGCGAGAGTGAGATCAGCGAGAGTTAGATCAGTGGGAGAGAGGTCCGTGAGAGAGAGAGATGAGTGAGAGAGATCAGTGAGTGAGAGATAAGTGAGAGATGAGATTAGTGAGTGTGAGATCAGTGAGAGTGTGATCAATGAGAGCGAGATCAGTGAGAGTGAGATCAGTGAGTGAGAGAGATCAGTGAGAGAGAGATCAGTGAGAGATCAGTGAGAGAGTGATCAGTGAGATTGAGGTCAGTGGGAATGAGAGCAGTGAGAGAGAGATCAGCGAGAGAGAGATCAGCGAGAGAGAGATCAATGAGATTGAGATCAGTGAGAATGAGATCTGTTTGAGTGAGATCAGTGACAGAGAGATCAGAGTGAGAGAGAGATCAGGGAGAGAGAGATCAGTGAGAGTGAGATCAGTGATAGTGAGATCAGTGAGAGAGAGATCAGTGATAGTGAGATCAGTGATAGAGATCAGTGAGAGTGAGATCAATGAGAGTGTGATCAGTATCAGTGAGATCAGTGAGAGTCAGATCAGTGAGAGTGCGGTCAGTGAGAGTGAGATCAGTGAGGGTGAGATCAGTGAGGGTGAGATCAGTGAGAGGGAGATCAGTGAGAGAGAGATCAGTGAGAGTTAGATAAGTGAGAGAGAGAGATAAGTGAGGGTGAGATAAGTGAGAGTGAGATCAGTGAGAGAGAGATCAGTGAGTGCGTGAGATCAGTGAGAGAGAGATCAGTGAGAGTGAGATCAGTGAGATAGTGAGATCAGTGAGAGAGTGAGATCAGTGAGAGAGAGACCAGTGAGAGAGAGAGATCAGTGAGAGAGAGATGAGTGAGAGTGAAATCAGTCAGAGTGAGATCAGTGAGAGATGAGATGAGTGAGTGTGAGATCAGTGAGAGTGTGATCAGTGAGAGCGAGATCAGTGAGAGTGAGATCAGTGAGTGAGAGAGATCAGTGAGAGAGAGATCAGTGAGAGATCAGTGAGAGAGTGATCAGTGAGATTGAGGTCAGTGGGAATGAGAGCAGTGAGAGAGAGATCAGCGAGAGAGAGATCAGCGAGAGAGAGATCAATGAGATTGAGATCAGTGAGAATGAGATCTGTTTGAGTGAGATCAGTGACAGAGAGATCAGAGTGAGAGAGAGATCAGGGAGAGAGAGATCAGTGAGAGTGAGATCAGTGATAGTGAGATCAGTGAGAGAGAGATCAGTGATAGTGAGATCAGTGATAGAGATCAGTGAGAGTGAGATCAATGAGAGTGTGATCAGTATCAGTGAGATCAGTGAGAGTGAGATCAGTGAGAGTGCGGTCAGTGAGAGTGAGATCAGTGAGGGTGAGATCAGTGAGGGTGAGATCAGTGAGAGGGAGATCAGAAAGACAGATCAGTCAGAGTGCGATCAGTGAGAGTGAGATCAGTGAGAGAGAGAGATCAGTGAGAGAAAGACATCAGTGAGAGAGAGATTCAGTGAGAGTGTGAACAGTGAGAGTGAGATCAGTGAGAGTGATATCAGCAAGAGAAAGAGATCGGTGAGAGTGATAGCAATGAGATTGAGATCAGCGAGAGAGAGATCGGCGAAAGTGAGTTCAGTGAGAGAGAGATCAGTGAGAGTGAGATCAGTGAGTGTGAGATCAGTGAGAGAGAGATCAGTGAGAGTGAAATCAGCGAGAGAGATCAGTGAGAGAGAGATCAGTGACAGTGAGATCAGAGAGAGTGAGATCAGTGAGAGTGTGATCAGCGAGAGTGAGATCAGTGAGAGAGAGAGATCAGTGAGAGAGAGAGATCAGTGAGATTGAGATCAGTGAGAGGCAGATCAATGAGAGTGAGATCAGTGAGGTTGAGATAAGTTAGAGTGAGAGCAGTGGGAGTGAGATCAGAGAGAGTGAGATCAGTGAGAGTGAGATCAGTGAGAGTGAGATCTGTTTGAGTGAGATCAGTGAGAGTGAGATCAGTGAGAGAGAGAGAGATCAGGGAGAGAGAGATCTGTTTGAGTGAGATCAGTGAGAGTGAGATCAGTGAGAGTGAGATCTGTTTGAGTGAGATCAGTGAGAGTGAGATCAGTGAGAGAGAGAGATCAGGGACAGAGAGATCTGTTTGAGTGAGATCAGTGAGAGTGAGATCAGTGAGAGTGAGATCAGTGAGAGAGAGATCAGTGAGAGAGAGAGATCAGTGAGAGAGAGATCAGTGAGAGTAAGATCAGTGGGAGTGAGATCAGTGAGAGTGAGATCAGTGAGAGTGAGATCAGTGAGAGTGAGATCAGTGAGGTTGATATAAGTCAGAGTGAGAGCAGTGGGAGTGAGATCAGTCTGAATGAGATCAGTCTGAATGAGATCAGCGAGAGTGAGATCAGCGAGAGTGAGATCAGTGCGAGTGAGATCAGTGATAGTGCGGTCAGTGAGAGTGCGGTCAGTGAGAGTGAGATCAGGGAGAGTGAGATCAGTGAGAGATCAGTCGGGAGAGAGATCAGTGAGAGAGAGATCAGTGAGAGTGTGATCAGTGAGAGAGAGATCAGTGAGAAAGAGAGAGATCAGTGAGAGTGATATCAATGATAGTGAGATCAGTGATAGTGAGATCAGTGAGAGTGAGATCAGTGAGAGTGAGATCAGTGAGAGAGAGATCAGTGAGAGTGAGATCAGTGAGAGATGAGATCAGTGAGTGTGAGATCAGTGAGAGTGAGATCAGTGAGTGAGAGAGATCAGTGAGAGAGAGATCAGTGAGAGATCAGTGAGAGAGTGATCAGTGAGATTGAGGTCAGTGGAAATGAGAGCAGTGAGAGAGAGATCAGCGAGAGAGTGATCAGCGAGAGAGAGATCAATGAGAATGAGATCAGTGAGAGTGAGATCTGTTTGAGTGAGATCAGTGAGAGTGAGATCAGTGAGAGTGAGATCAGTGAGAGTGAGATCAGTGAGAGTGAGATCAGTGAGAGTGAGATCAGTGAGGTTGAGATAAGTCAGAGTGAGAGCAGTGGGAGTGAGATCAGTCTGAATGAGAGTTTTATCAGTGAGAGAGAGATCAGTGAGAAAGAGAGAGATCAGTGAGAGTGATATCAATGATAGTGAGATCAGTGATAGTGAGATCAGTGAGAGTGAGATCAGTGAGAGTGAGATCAGTGAGAGAGAGATCAGTGAGAGTGAGATCAGTGCGAGTGAGATCAGTGAGAGAGAGATCAGTGAGAAAGAGAGAGATCAGTGAGAGTGATATCAATGATAGTGAGATCAGTGAGAGTGAGATCAGTGAGAGTGAGATCAGTGAGAGAGAGATCAGTGAGATCAGTGAGAGAGAAACCAGTGAGAGAGAGAGATCAGTGAGAGAGAGATGAGTGAGAGTGAAATCAGTCAGAGTGAGATCAGTGAGAGTGAGATCAGGGAGAGGGAGATCAGTGAGAGTGAGATCAGCGAGAGTGAGATCAGTGCGAGTGAGATCAGTGATAGTGCGGTCAGTGAGAGTGCGGTCAGTGAGAGTGAGATCAGGGAGAGTGAGATCAGTGAGAGATCAGTGGGGAGAGAGATCAGTGAGAGAGAGATCAGTGAGAGTTTGATCAGTGAGAGAGAGATCAGTGAGAAAGAGAGAGATCAGTGAGAGTGATATCAATGATAGTGAGATCAGTGATAGTGAGATCAGTGAGAGTGAGATCAGTGAGAGTGAGATCAGTGAGAGAGAGATCAGTGAGAGTGAGATCAGTGCGAGTGAGATCAGTGAGAGAGAGATCAGTGAGAAAGAGAGAGATCAGTGAGAGTGATATCAATGATAGTGAGATCAGTGAGAGTGAGATCAGTGAGAGTGAGATCAGTGAGAGAGAGATCAGTGAGAGTGAGATCAGTGCGAGTGAGATCAGTGAGAGAGAGATCAGTAAGAGAGAGATCAGTGAGAGTGAGATCAGTGCGAGAGAGATCAGGGAGAGTGAGATCAGTGGGAGAGAGATCAGTGAGAGTGAGATCATTGACGTTGAGATAAGTCAGAGTGAGAGCAGTGGGAGTGAGATTAGTCTGAATGAGATCAGTCTGAATGAGATCAGCGAGAGTGAGATCAGCGAGAGTGAGATCAGTGCGAGTGAGATCAGTGATAGTGCGGTCAGTGAGAGTGCGGTCAGTGCGAGTGAGATCAGGGAGAGTGAGATCAGTGAGAGATCAGTGGGGAAAGAGATCAGTGAGAGAGAGATCAGTGAGAGTGAGATCAGTGAGAGAGAGATCAGTGAGAAAGAGAGAGATCAGTGAGAGTGATATCAATGATAGTAAGATCAGTGATAGTGAGATCAGTGAGAGTGAGATCAGAGAGAGAGAGATCAGTGAGAAAAGATAGATCAGTGCGAGTGAGATCAGTGAGAGAGATCAGTGAGAAAGAGAGAGATCAGTGAGAGTGATATCAATGATAGTGAGATCAGTGAGAGTGAGATCAGAGAGAGAGAGATCAGTGAGAAAAGATAGATCAGTGCGAGTGAGATCAGTGAGAGAGAGATCAGTGAGAAAGAGAGAGATCAGTGAGAGTGATATCAATGATAGTGAGATCAGTGATAGTGAGATCAGTGAGAGTGAGATCAGTGAGAGAGAGATCAGTGAGAGAGAGAGATCAGTGCGAGTGAGATCAGTGAGAGAGAGATCAGTGAGAGAGATCAGTGAGAGAGAGATCAGTGACAGTGAGATCAGTGAGAGTGAGATCAGTGAGAGTGTGATCAGCGAGAGTGAGATCAGTGAGAGAGAGATCAGTGAGAGAGAGATCAGTGAGAGAGAGACCAGTGAGAGTGAGATCAGGGAGAGTGAGATCAGTGAGAGAGAAACCAGTGAGAGAGAGAGATCAGTGAGAGAGAGATGAGTGAGAGTGAAATCAGTCAGAGTGAGATCAGTGAGAGTGAGATCAGGGAGAGGGAGATCAGTGAGAGTGAGATCAGTGAGAGGCAGATCAATGAGAGTGAGATCAGTGAGGTTGAGATAAGCCAGAGTGAGAGCAGTGGGAGTGAGATCAGTGAGAGTGAGATCAGTGAGAGTGAGATCAGTGAGAGTGAGATCAGTGAGAGTGAGATCAGTGAGGTTGAGATAAGTCAGAGTGAGAGCAGTGGGAGTGCGATCAGTCTGAATGAGATCTGTCTGAATGAGATCAGCGAGAGTGAGATCAGCGAGAGAGAGATCATTGAGAAAGAGAGAGATCAGTGAGAGTGATATCAATGATAGTGAGATCAGTGATAGTGAGATCAGTGAGAGTGAGATCAGTGAGAGTGAGATCAGAGAGAGAGAGATCAGTGAGAAAAGATAGATCAGTGCGAGTGAGATCAGTGAGAGAGAGATCAGTGAGAAAGAGAGAGATCAGTGAGAGTGATATCAATGATAGTGAGATCAGTGATAGTGAGATCAGTGAGAGTGACATCAGTGAGAGTGAGATCAGAGAGAGAGAGATCAGTGAGAAAAGATAGATCAGTGAGAGTGAGATCAGTGAGAGAGAGATCAGTGAGAAAGAGAGAGATCAGTGAGAGTGATATCAATGATAGTGAGATCAGTGATAGTGAGATCAGTGAGAGTGAGATCCGTGAGAGAGAGATCAGCTAGAGAGAGATCAGTGCGAGTGAGATCAGTGAGAGAGAGATCAGTGAGAAAGAGAGAGATCAGTGAGAGTGATATCAATGATAGTGAGATCAGTGATAGTGAGATCAGTGAGAGTGAGATCAGTGAGAGTGAGATCAGTGAGAGAGAGATCAGTGAGAGTGAGATCAGTGAGAGTGAGATTAGTGAGAGCGAGATCAGTGAGAAAGAGTGAGATCAGTGAGAGTGATATCAATGATAGTGAGATCAGTGATAGTGAGATCAGTGAGATTGAGATCAGTGAGAGTGAGATCAGTGAGAGTGAGATCAGGGAGAGGGAGATCAGTGAGAGTGAGATCAGCGAGAGTGAGATCAGTGCGAGTGAGATCAGTGATAGTGCGGTCAGTGAGAGTGCGGTCAGTGAGAGTGAGATCAGGGAGAGTGAGATCAGTGAGAGATCAGTGGGGAGAGAGATCAGTGAGAGAGAGATCAGTGAGAGTTTGATCAGTGAGAGAGAGATCAGTGAGAAAGAGAGAGATCAGTGAGAGTGATATCAATGATAGTGAGATCAGTGATAGTGAGATCAGTGAGAGTGAGATCAGTGAGAGTGAGATCAGTGAGAGAGAGATCAGTGAGAGTGAGATCAGTGCGAGTGAGATCAGTGAGAGAGAGATCAGTGAGAAAGAGAGAGATCAGTGAGAGTGATATCAATGATAGTGAGATCAGTGAGAGTGAGATCAGTGAGAGTGAGATCAGTGAGAGAGAGATCAGTGAGAGTGAGATCAGTGCGAGTGAGATCAGTGAGAGAGAGATCAGTAAGAGAGAGATCAGTGAGAGTGAGATCAGTGCGAGAGAGATCAGGGAGAGTGAGATCAGTGGGAGAGAGATCAGTGAGAGTGAGATCATTGACGTTGAGATAAGTCAGAGTGAGAGCAGTGGGAGTGAGATTAGTCTGAATGAGATCAGTCTGAATGAGATCAGCGAGAGTGAGATCAGCGAGAGTGAGATCAGTGCGAGTGAGATCAGTGATAGTGCGGTCAGTGAGAGTGCGGTCAGTGCGAGTGAGATCAGGGAGAGTGAGATCAGTGAGAGATCAGTGGGGAAAGAGATCAGTGAGAGAGAGATCAGTGAGAGTGAGATCAGTGAGAGAGAGATCAGTGAGAAAGAGAGAGATCAGTGAGAGTGATATCAATGATAGTAAGATCAGTGATAGTGAGATCAGTGAGAGTGAGATCAGAGAGAGAGAGATCAGTGAGAAAAGATAGATCAGTGCGAGTGAGATCAGTGAGAGAGATCAGTGAGAAAGAGAGAGATCAGTGAGAGTGATATCAATGATAGTGAGATCAGTGAGAGTGAGATCAGAGAGAGAGAGATCAGTGAGAAAAGATAGATCAGTGCGAGTGAGATCAGTGAGAGAGAGAGATCAGTGAGAAAGAGAGAGATCAGTGAGAGTGATATCAATGATAGTGAGATCAGTGATAGTGAGATCAGTGAGAGTGAGATCAGTGAGAGAGAGATCAGTGAGAGAGAGAGATCAGTGCGAGTGAGATCAGTGAGAGAGAGATCAGTGAGAGAGATCAGTGAGAGAGAGATCAGTGACAGTGTGATCAGTGAGAGTGAGATCAGTGAGAGTGTGATCAGCGAGAGTGAGATCAGTGAGAGAGAGATCAGTGAGAGAGAGATCAGTGAGAGAGAGACCAGTGAGAGTGAGATCAGGGAGAGTGAGATCAGTGAGAGAGAAACCAGTGAGAGAGAGAGATCAGTGAGAGAGAGATGAGTGAGAGTGAAATCAGTCAGAGTGAGATCAGTGAGAGTGAGATCAGGGAGAGGGAGATCAGTGAGAGTGAGATCAGTGAGAGGCAGATCAATGAGAGTGAGATCAGTGAGGTTGAGATAAGCCAGAGTGAGAGCAGTGGGAGTGAGATCAGTGAGAGTGAGATCAGTGAGAGTGAGATCAGTGAGAGTGAGATCAGTGAGAGTGAGATCAGTGAGGTTGAGATAAGTCAGAGTGAGAGCAGTGGGAGTGCGATCAGTCTGAATGAGATCTGTCTGAATGAGATCAGCGAGAGTGAGATCAGCGAGAGTGAGATCAGTGCGAGTGAGATCAGTGATAGTGCGGTCAGTGAGAGTGCGGTCAGTGCGAGTGAGATCAGGGAGAGTGAGATCAGTGAGAGATCAGTGGGGAAAGAGATCAGTGAGAGAGAGATCAGTGAGAGTGAGATCAGTGAGAGAGAGATCATTGAGAAAGAGAGAGATCAGTGAGAGTGATATCAATGATAGTGAGATCAGTGATAGTGAGATCAGTGAGAGTGAGATCAGTGAGAGTGAGATCAGAGAGAGAGAGATCAGTGAGAAAAGATAGATCAGTGCGAGTGAGATCAGTGAGAGAGAGATCAGTGAGAAAGAGAGAGATCAGTGAGAGTGATATCAATGATAGTGAGATCAGTGATAGTGAGATCAGTGAGAGTGACATCAGTGAGAGTGAGATCAGAGAGAGAGAGATCAGTGAGAAAAGATAGATCAGTGAGAGTGAGATCAGTGAGAGAGAGATCAGTGAGAAAGAGAGAGATCAGTGAGAGTGATATCAATGATAGTGAGATCAGTGATAGTGAGATCAGTGAGAGTGAGATCCGTGAGAGAGAGATCAGCTAGAGAGAGATCAGTGCGAGTGAGATCAGTGAGAGAGAGATCAGTGAGAAAGAGAGAGATCAGTGAGAGTGATATCAATGATAGTGAGATCAGTGATAGTGAGATCAGTGAGAGTGAGATCAGTGAGAGTGAGATCAGTGAGAGAGAGATCAGTGAGAGTGAGATCAGTGAGAGTGAGATTAGTGAGAGCGAGATCAGTGAGAAAGAGTGAGATCAGTGAGAGTGATATCAATGATAGTGAGATCAGTGATAGTGAGATCAGTGAGATTGAGATCAGTGAGAGTGAGATCAGTGAGAGAGAGATCAGTGAGAGAGAGATCAGTGCGAGTGAGATCAGTGAGAGAGAGATCAGTGAGAGAGAGATCAGTGAGAGTGAGATCAGTGCGAGAGAGATCAGGGAGAGTGAGATCAGTGAGAGAGATCAGTGAGAGTGAGATCATTGACGTTGAGATAAGTCAGAGTGAGAGCAGTGGGAGTGAGATTAGTCTGAATGAGATCAGTCTGAATGAGATCAGCGAGAGTGAGATCAGCGAGAGTTAGATCAGTGGGAGAGAGGTCCGTGAGAGAGAGAGACCAGTGAGAGAGATCAGTGAGTGTGAGATCAGTGAGAGATGAGATTAGTGAGTGTGAGATCAGTGAGAGTGTGATCAGTGAGAGAGAGATCAGTGAGAGTGAGATCAGTGCGAGTGAGATCAGTGAGAGAGAGATCAGTGAGAAAGAGAGAGATCAGTGAGAGTGATATCAATGATAGTGAGATCAGTGAGAGTGAGACAGGGAGAGTGAGATCAGTGAGGTTGAGGTAAGGCAGAGTGAGAGCAGTGGGAGTGAGATCAGTCTGAATGAGATCAGTCTGAATGAGATCAGCGAGAGTGAGATCAGTGCGAGTGAGATCAGTGATAGTGCGGTCAGTGAGAGTGCGGTCAGTGCGAGTGAGATCAGGGAGAGTGAGATCAGTGAGAGATCAGTGGGGAGAGAGATCAGTGAGAGAGAGATCAGTGAGAGTGAGATCAGTGAGAGAGAGATCAGTGAGAAAGAGAGAGATCAGTGAGAGTGATATCAATGATAGTAAGATCAGTGATAGTGAGATCAGTGAGAGTGAGATCAGCGAGAGAGAGATCAGTGAGAAAAGATAGATCAGTGCGAGTGAGATCAGTGAGAGAGAGATCAGTGAGAAAGAGAGAGATCAGTGAGAGTGATATCAATGATAGTGAGATCAGTGAGAGTGAGATCAGAGAGAGAGAGATCAGTGAGAAAAGATAGATCAGTGCGAGTGAGATCAGTGAGAGAGAGATCAGTGAGAAAGAGAGAGATCAGTGAGAGTGATATCAATGATAGTGAGATCAGTGATAGTGAGATCAGTGAGAGTGAGATCAGTGAGAGAGAGATCAGTGAGAGAGAGAGATCAGTGCGAGTGAGATCAGTGAGAGAGAGATCAGTGAGAGAGATCAGTGAGAGAGAGATCAGTGACAGTGAGATCAGTGAGAGTGAGATCAGTGAGAGTGTGATCAGCGAGAGTGAGATCAGTGAGAGAGAGATCAGTGAGAGAGAGATCAGTGAGAGAGAGACCAGTGAGAGTGAGATCAGGGAGAGTGAGATCAGTGAGAGAGAAACCAGTGAGAGAGAGAGATCAGTGTGAGAGAGATGAGTGAGAGTGAAATCAGTCAGAGTGAGATCAGTGAGAGTGAGATCAGGGAGAGGGAGATCAGTGAGAGTGAGATCAGTGAGAGGCAGATCAATGAGAGTGAGATCAGTGAGGTTGAGATAAGCCAGAGTGAGAGCAGTGGGAGTGAGATCAGTGAGAGTGAGATCAGTGAGAGTGAGATCAGTGAGAGTGAGATCAGTGAGGTTGAGATAAGTCAGAGTGAGAGCAGTGGGAGTGCGATCAGTCTGAATGAGATCTGTCTGAATGAGATCAGCGAGAGTGAGATCAGCGAGAGTGAGATCAGTGCGAGTGAGATCAGTGATAGTGCGGTCAGTGAGAGTGCGGTCAGTGCGAGTGAGATCAGGGAGAGTGAGATCAGTGAGAGATCAGTGGGGAAAGAGATCAGTGAGAGAGAGATCAGTGAGAGTGAGATCAGTGAGAGAGAGATCATTGAGAAAGTGAGAGATCAGTGAGAGTGATATCAATGATAGTGAGATCAGTGATAGTGAGATCAGTGAGAGTGAGATCAGTGAGAGTGAGATCAGAGAGAGAGAGATCAGTGAGAAAAGATAGATCAGTGCGAGTGAGATCAGTGAGAGAGAGATCAGTGAGAAAGAGAGAGATCAGTGAGAGTGATATCAATGATAGTGAGATCAGTGATAGTGAGATCAGTGAGAGTGACATCAGTGAGAGTGAGATCAGAGAGAGAGAGATCAGTGAGAAAAGATAGATCAGTGAGAGTGAGATCAGTGAGAGAGAGATCAGTGAGAAAGAGAGAGATCAGTGAGAGTGATATCAATGATAGTGAGATCAGTGATAGTGAGATCAGTGAGAGTGAGATCCGTGAGAGAGAGATCAGCTAGAGAGAGATCAGTGCGAGTGAGATCAGTGAGAGAGAGATCAGTGAGAAAGAGAGAGATCAGTGAGAGTGATATCAATGATAGTGAGATCAGTGATAGTGAGATCAGTGAGAGTGAGATCAGTGAGAGTGAGATCAGTGAGAGAGAGATCAGTGAGAGTGAGATCAGTGAGAGTGAGATTAGTGAGAGCGAGATCAGTGAGAAAGAGTGAGATCAGTGAGAGTGATATCAATGATAGTGAGATCAGTGATAGTGAGATCAGTGAGATTGAGATCAGTGAGAGTGAGATCAGTGAGAGAGAGATCAGTGAGAGAGAGATCAGTGCGAGTGAGATCAGTGAGAGAGAGATCAGTGAGAGAGAGATCAGTGAGAGTGAGATCAGTGCGAGAGAGATCAGGGAGAGTGAGATCAGTGAGAGAGATCAGTGAGAGTGAGATCATTGACGTTGAGATAAGTCAGAGTGAGAGCAGTGGGAGTGAGATTAGTCTGAATGAGATCAGTCTGAATGAGATCAGCGAGAGTGAGATCAGCGAGAGTTAGATCAGTGGGAGAGAGGTCCGTGAGAGAGAGAGACCAGTGAGAGAGATCAGTGAGTGTGAGATCAGTGAGAGATGAGATTAGTGAGTGTGAGATCAGTGAGAGTGTGATCAGTGAGAGAGAGATCAGTGAGAGTGAGATCAGTGCGAGTGAGATCAGTGAGAGAGAGATCAGTGAGAAAGAGAGAGATCAGTGAGAGTGATATCAATGATAGTGAGATCAGTGAGAGTGAGACAGGGAGAGTGAGATCAGTGAGGTTGAGATAAGGCAGAGTGAGAGCAGTGGGAGTGAGATCAGTCTGAATGAGATCAGTCTGAATGAGATCAGCGAGAGTGAGATCAGTGCGAGTGAGATCAGTGATAGTGCGGTCAGTGAGAGTGCGGTCAGTGCGAGTGAGATCAGGGAGAGTGAGATCAGTGAGAGATCAGTGGGGAGAGAGATCAGTGAGAGAGAGATCAGTGAGAGTGAGATCAGTGATAGTAAGATCAGTGATAGTGAGATCAGTGAGAGTGAGATCAGCGAGAGAGAGATCAGTGAGAAAAGATAGATCAGTGCGAGTGAGATCAGTGAGAGAGAGATCAGTGAGAAAGAGAGAGATCAGTGAGAGTGATATCAATGATAGTGAGATCAGTGAGAGTGAGATCAGAGAGAGAGAGATCAGTGAGAAAAGATAGATCAGTGCGAGTGAGATCAGTGAGAGAGAGATCAGTGAGAAAGAGAGAGATCAGTGAGAGTGATATCAATGATAGTGAGATCAGTGATAGTGAGATCAGTGAGAGTGAGATCAGTGAGAGAGAGATCAGTGAGAGAGAGAGATCAGTGCGAGTGAGATCAGTGAGAGAGAGATCAGTGAGAGAGATCAGTGAGAGAGAGATCAGTGACAGTGAGATCAGTGAGAGTGAGATCAGTGAGAGTGTGATCAGCGAGAGTGAGATCAGTGAGAGAGAGATCAGTGAGAGAGAGATCAGTGAGAGAGAGACCAGTGAGAGTGAGATCAGGGAGAGTGAGATCAGTGAGAGAGAAACCAGTGAGAGAGAGAGATCAGTGTGAGAGAGATGAGTGAGAGTGAAATCAGTCAGAGTGAGATCAGTGAGAGTGAGATCAGGGAGAGGGAGATCAGTGAGAGTGAGATCAGTGAGAGGCAGATCAATGAGAGTGAGATCAGTGAGGTTGAGATAAGCCAGAGTGAGAGCAGTGGGAGTGAGATCAGTGAGAGTGAGATCAGTGAGAGTGAGATCAGTGAGAGTGAGATCAGTGAGAGTGAGATCAGTGAGGTTGAGATAAGTCAGAGTGAGAGCAGTGGGAGTGAGATCAGTCTGAATGAGATCAGTCTGAATGAGATCAGCGAGAGTGAGATCAGCGAGAGTGAGATCAGTGCGAGTGAGATCAGTGATAGTGCGGTCAGTGAGAGTGCGGTCAGTGCGAGTGAGATCAGGGAGAGTCAGATCAGTGAGAGATCAGTGGGGAAAGAGATCAGTGAGAGAGAGATCAGTGAGAGTGAGATCAGTGAGAGAGAGATCAGTGAGAAAGAGAGAGATCAGTGAGAGTGATATCAATGATAGTGAGATCAGTGATAGTGAGATCAGTGAGAGTGAGATCAGTGAGAGTGAGATCAGAGAGAGAGAGATCAGTGAGAAAAGATAGATCAGTGCGAGTGAGATCAGTGAGAGAGAGATCAGTGAGAAAGAGAGAGATCAGTGAGAGTGATATCAATGATAGTGAGATCAGTGAGAGTGAGATCAGTGAGAGTGACATCAGTGAGAGTGAGATCAGAGAGAGAGAGATCAGTGAGAAAAGATAGATCAGTGAGAGTGAGATCAGTGAGAGAGAGATCAGTGAGAAAGAGAGAGATCAGTGAGAGTGATATCAATGATAGTGAGATCAGTGATAGTGAGATCAGTGAGAGTGAGATCCGTGAGAGAGAGATCAGTGAGAGAGAGATCAGTGCGAGTGAGATCAGTGAGAGAGAGATCAGTGAGAAAGAGAGAGATCAGTGAGAGTGATATCAATGATAGTGAGATCAGTGATAGTGAGATCAGTGAGAGTGAGATCAGTGAGAGTGAGATCAGTGAGAGAGAGATCAGTGAGAGTGAGATCAGTGCGAGTGAGATTAGTGAGAGAGAGATCAGTGAGAAAGAGTGAGATCAGTGAGAGTGATATCAATGATAGTGAGATCAGTGATAGTGAGATCAGTGAGATTGAGATCAGTGAGAGTGAGATCAGTGAGAGAGAGATCAGTGAGAGAGAGATCAGTGCGAGTGAGATCAGTGAGAGAGAGATCAGTGAGAGAGAGATCAGTGAGAGTGAGATCAGTGCGAGAGAGATCAGGGAGAGTGAGATCAGTGAGAGAGATCAGTGAGAGTGAGATCATTGACGTTGAGATAAGTCAGAGTGAGAGCAGTGGGAGTGAGATTAGTCTGAATGAGATCATTCTGAATGAGATCAGCGAGAGTGAGATCAGCGAGAGTTAGATCAGTGGGAGAGAGGTCCGTGAGAGAGAGAGACCAGTGAGAGAGATCAGTGAGTGTGAGATCAGTGAGAGATGAGATTAGTGAGTGTGAGATCAGTGAGAGTGTGATCAGTGAGAGAGAGATCAGTGAGAGTAAGATCAGTGCGAGTGAGATCAGTGAGAGAGAGATCAGTGAGAAAGAGAGAGATCAGTGAGAGTGATATCAATGATAGTGAGATCAGTGAGAGTGAGACAGGGAGAGTGAGATCAGTGAGGTTGAGATAAGGCAGAGTGAGAGCAGTGGGAGTGAGATCAGTCTGAATGAGATCAGTCTGAATGAGATCAGCGAGAGTGAGATCAGTGCGAGTGAGATCAGTGATAGTGCGGTCAGTGAGAGTGCGGTCAGTGCGAGTGAGATCAGGGAGAGTGAGATCAGTGAGAGATCAGTGGGGAGAGAGATCAGTGAGAGAGAGATCAGTGAGAGTGAGATCAGTGAGAGAGAGATCAGTGAGAAAGAGAGAGATCAGTGAGAGTGATATCAATGATAGTGAGATCAGTGATAGTGAGATCAGTGAGAGTGAGATCAGTGAGAGTGAGATCAGTGAGAGTGAGATCAGTGAGAGAGAGATCAGTGAGAAAAGATAGATCAGTGCGAGTGAGATCAGTGAGAGAGAGATCAGTGAGAAAGAGAGAGATCAGTGAGAGTGATATCAATGATAGTGAGATCAGTGATAGTGAGATCAGTGAGAGTGAGATCAGTGAGAGAGAGATCAGTGAGAGAGAGATCAGTGAGTGTGAGATCAGTGAGAGAGAGATCAGTGAAAGTCAGATCAGTGAGAGAGATCAGTGAGAGTGAGATCAGTGACAGTGAGATCAGTGAGAGAGATCAGTGAGAGTGAGATCAGTGAGAGAGAGATCAGTGAGAGTGAGATAAGTGAGAGAGAGAGATAAGTGAGGGTGAGATAAGTGAGAGTGAGATCAGTGAGAGAGAGATCGGCTAGAGTGAGTTCAGTGAGAGAGAGATCAGTGAGAGTGAGATCAGTGAGTGTGAGATCAGTGAGAGAGAGATCAGTGAAAGTCAGATCAGTGAGAGAGATCAGTGAGAGAGAGATCAGTGACAGTGAGATCAGTGAGAGAGATCAGTGAGAGTGAGATCAGTGAGAGAGAGATCAGTGAGAGTGAGATAAGTGAGAGAGAGAGATAAGTGAGGGTGAGATAAGTGAGAGTGAGATCAGTGAGAGAGAGATCAGTGAGTGCGTGAGATCAGTGAGAGAGAGATCAGTGAGAGTGAGATCAGTGAGATAGTGAGATCAGTGAGAGAGTGAGATCAGTGAGAGTGAGATCAGTGAGAGTGAGATCAGTGAGACAGAGATCAGTGAGAGAGAGGTCAGTGAGAGAGTGAGATCAGTAAGAGAGAGATCAGCGAGAGTGAGATAAGTGAGAGTGAGATCAGTGAGAGTGAGATCAGTTAGAGAGAGAGGTCAGTGGGAGAGAGAGATCAGTGAGAGTGAGATCAGTGGGAGAGAGGTCCGTGAGAGAGAGAGATCAGTGAGAGAGATCAGTGTGAGTGAGATCAGTGAGAGATGAGATCAGTGAGTGTGAGATCAGTGAGAGTGAGATCAGTGAGTGAGAGAGATCAGTGAGAGAGAGATCAGTGAGAGATCAGTGAGAGAGTGATCAGTGAGATTGAGGTCAGTGGGAATGAGAGCAGTGAGAGAGAGATCAGCGAGAGAGAGATCAGCGAGAGAGAGATCAATGAGAGTGAGATCAGTGAGAGTGAGATCAGTGTGAGTGAGATCAGTGAGACAGAGATCAGTGAGAGAGAGGTCAGTGAGTGAGTGAGATCAGTAAGAGAGAGATCAGCGAGAGTGAGATAAGTGAGAGTGAGATCAGTGAGAGTGAGATCAGTTAGAGAGAGAGGTCAGTGGGAGAGAGAGATCAGTGAGAGTGAGATCAGTGGGAGAGAGGTCCGTGAGAGAGAGAGATCAGTGAGAGAGATCAGTGTGAGTGAGATCAGTGAGAGATGAGATCAGTGAGTGTGAGATCAGTGAGAGTGAGATCAGTGAGTGAGAGAGATCAGTGAGAGAGAGATCAGTGAGAGATCAGTGAGAGAGTGATCAGTGAGATTGAGGTCAGTGGGAATGAGAGCAGTGAGAGAGAGATCAGCGAGAGAGAGATCAGCGAGAGAGAGATCAATGAGATTGAGATCAGTGAGAGTGAGATCTGTTTGAGTGAGATCAGTGAGAGTGAGATCAGTGAGAGTGAGATCAGTGAGAGTGAGATCAGTGAGAGTGAGATCAGTGAGGTTGAGATAAGTCAGAGTGAGAGCAGTGGGAGTGAGATCAGTCTGAATGAGATCAGTCCGAATGAGATCAGCGAGAGTGAGATCAGCGAGAGTGAGATCAGTGCGAGTGAGACAGTGATAGTGCGGTCAGTGAGAGTGCGGTCAGTGAGAGTGAGATCAGGGAGAGTGAGATCAGTGAGAGATCACTGGGGAGAGAGATCAGTGAGAGTGTGATCAGTGAGAGTGTGATCAGTGAGAGAGAGATCAGTGAGAAAGAGAGAGATCAGTGAGAGTGATATTAATGATAGTGAGATCAGTGATAGTGAGATCAGTGAGAGTGAGATCAGTGAGAGTGAGATCAGTGAGAGAGAGATCAGCGAGAGAGATCAGTGAGAGAGAGATCAGTGACAGTGAGATCAGTGAGAGTGAGATCAGTGAGAGTGTGATCAGCGAGAGTGAGATCAGTGAGAGAGAGAGATCCGTGAGAGAGAGAGATCAGTGAGATTGAGATCAGTGAGAGGCAGATCAATGAGAGTGAGATCAGTGAGGTTGAGATAAGTTAGAGTGAGAGCAGTGGGAGTGAGATCAGAGAGAGTGAGATCAGTGAGAGTGAGATCAGTGAGAGTGAGATCTGTTTGAGTGAGATCAGTGAGAGTGAGATCAGTGAGAGAGAGAGAGATCAGGGAGAGAGAGATCTGTTTGAGTGAGATCAGTGAGAGTGAGATCAGTGAGAGTGAGATCTGTTTGAGTGAGATCAGTGAGAGTGAGATCAGTGAGAGAGAGAGATCAGGGACAGAGAGATCTGTTTGAGTGAGATCAGTGAGAGTGAGATCAGTGAGAGTGAGATCAGTGAGAGAGAGATCAGTGAGAGAGAGAGATCAGTGAGAGAGAGATCAGTGAGAGTAAGATCAGTGGGAGTGAGATCAGTGAGAGTGAGATCAGTGAGGTTGATATAAGTCAGAGTGAGAGCAGTGGGAGTGAGATCAGTCTGAATGAGATCAGTCTGAATGAGATCAGCGAGAGTGAGATCAGCGAGAGTGAGATCAGTGCGAGTGAGATCAGTGATAGTGCGGTCAGTGAGAGTGCGGTCAGTGAGAGTGAGATCAGGGAGAGTGAGATCAGTGAGAGATCAGTGGGGAGAGAGATCAGTGAGAGAGAGATCAGTGAGAGTGTGATCAGTGAGAGAGAGATCAGTGAGAAAGAGAGAGATCAGTGAGAGTGATATCAATGAAAGTGAGATCAGTGATAGTGAGATCAGTGAGAGTGAGATCAGTGAGAGTGAGATCAGTGAGAGAGAGATCAGTGAGAGTGAGATCAGTGCGAGTGAGATCAGTGAGAGAGAGATCAGTGAGAAAGAGAGAGATCAGTGAGAGTGATATCAATGATAGTGAGATCAGTGAGAGTGAGACAGGGAGAGTGAGATCAGTGAGGTTGAGATAAGTCAGAGTGAGAGCAGTGGGAGTGAGATCAGTCTGAATGAGATCAGTCTGAATGAGATCAGCGAGAGTGAGATCAGTGCGAGTGAGATCAGTGATAGTGCGGTCAGTGAGAGTGCGGTCAGTGCGAGTGAGATCAGGGAGAGTGAGATCAGTGAGAGATCAGTGGGGAGAGAGATCAGTGAGAGAGAGATCAGTGAGAGTGAGATCAGTGAGAGAGAGATCAGTGAGAAAGAGAGAGATCAGTGAGAGTGATATCAATGATAGTGAGATCAGTGATAGTGAGATCAGTGAGAGTGAGATCAGTGAGAGTGAGATCAGTGAGAGTGAGATCAGTGAGAGAGAGATCAGTGAGAAAAGATAGATCAGTGCGAGTGAGATCAGTGAGAGAGAAATCAGTGAGAAAGAGAGAGATCAGTGAGAGTGATATCAATGATAGTGAGATCAGTGATAGTGAGATCAGTGAGAGTGAGATCAGTGAGAGAGAGATCAGTGAGAGAGAGATCAGTGAGTGTGAGATCAGTGAGAGAGAGATCAGTGAAAGTCAGATCAGTGAGAGAGATCAGTGAGAGTGAGATCAGTGACAGTGAGATCAGTGAGAGAGATCAGTGAGAGTGAGATCAGTGAGAGAGAGATCAGTGAGAGTGAGATAAGTGAGAGAGAGAGATAAGTGAGGGTGAGATAAGTGAGAGTGAGATCAGTGAGAGAGAGATCGGCTAGAGTGAGTTCAGTGAGAGAGAGATCAGTGAGAGTGAGATCAGTGAGTGTGAGATCAGTGAGAGAGAGATCAGTGAAAGTCAGATCAGTGAGAGAGATCAGTGAGAGAGAGATCAGTGACAGTGAGATCAGTGAGAGAGATCAGTGAGAGTGAGATCAGTGAGAGAGAGATCAGTGAGAGTGAGATAAGTGAGAGAGAGAGATAAGTGAGGGTGAGATAAGTGAGAGTGAGATCAGTGAGAGAGAGATCAGTGAGTGCGTGAGATCAGTGAGAGAGAGATCAGTGAGAGTGAGATCAGTGAGATAGTGAGATCAGTGAGAGAGTGAGATCAGTGAGAGTGAGATCAGTGAGAGTGAGATCAGTGAGACAGAGATCAGTGAGAGAGAGGTCAGTGAGAGAGTGAGATCAGTAAGAGAGAGATCAGCGAGAGTGAGATAAGTGAGAGTGAGATCAGTGAGAGTGAGATCAGTTAGAGAGAGAGGTCAGTGGGAGAGAGAGATCAGTGAGAGTGAGATCAGTGGGAGAGAGGTCCGTGAGAGAGAGAGATCAGTGAGAGAGATCAGTGTGAGTGAGATCAGTGAGAGATGAGATCAGTGAGTGTGAGATCAGTGAGAGTGAGATCAGTGAGTGAGAGAGATCAGTGAGAGAGAGATCAGTGAGAGATCAGTGAGAGAGTGATCAGTGAGATTGAGGTCAGTGGGAATGAGAGCAGTGAGAGAGAGATCAGCGAGAGAGAGATCAGCGATAGAGAGATCAATGAGAGTGAGATCAGTGAGAGTGAGATCAGTGAGAGTGAGATCAGTGAGACAGAGATCAGTGAGAGAGAGGTCAGTGAGTGAGTGAGATCAGTAAGAGAGAGATCAGCGAGAGTGAGATAAGTGAGAGTGAGATCAGTGAGAGTGAGATCAGTTAGAGAGAGAGGTCAGTGGGAGAGAGAGATCAGTGAGAGTGAGATCAGTGGGAGAGAGGTCCGTGAGAGAGAGAGATCAGTGAGAGAGATCAGTGTGAGTGAGATCAGTGAGAGATGAGATCAGTGAGTGTGAGATCAGTGAGAGTGAGATCAGTGAGTGAGAGAGATCAGTGAGAGAGAGATCAGTGAGAGATCAGTGAGAGAGTGATCAGTGAGATTGAGGTCAGTGGGAATGAGAGCAGTGAGAGAGAGATCAGCGAGAGAGAGCTCAGCGAGAAAGAGATCAATGAGATTGAGATCAGTGAGAGTGAGATCTGTTTGAGTGAGATCAGTGAGAGTGAGATCAGTGAGAGTGAGATCAGTGAGAGTGAGATCAGTGAGAGTGAGATCAGTGAGGTTGAGATAAGTCAGAGTGAGAGCAGTGGGAGTGAGATCAGTCTGAATGAGATCAGTCCGAATGAGATCAGCGAGAGTGAGATCAGCGAGAGTGAGATCAGTGCGAGTGAGATCAGTGATAGTGCGGTCAGTGAGAGTGCGGTCAGTGAGAGTGAGATCAGGGAGAGTGAGATCAGTGAGAGATCACTGGGGAGAGAGATCAGTGAGAGTGTGATCAGTGAGAGTGTGATCAGTGAGAGAGAGATCAGTGAGAAAGAGAGAGATCAGTGAGAGTGATATCAATGATAGTGAGATCAGTGATAGTGAGATCAGTGAGAGTGAGATCAGTGAGAGTGAGATCAGTGAGAGAGAGATCAGTGAGAGTGAGATCAGTGCGAGTGAGATCAGTGAGAGAGAGATCAGTGAGAAAGAGAGAGATCAGTGAGAGTGATATCAATGATAGTGAGATCAGTGAGAGTGAGATCAGTGAGGGTGAGATCAGTGAGAGAGAGATCAGTGAGAGTGAGATCAGTGCGAGTGAGATCAGTGAGAGAGAGATCAGTGAGAGAGAGATCAGTGAGAGTGAGATCAGTGCGAGAGAGATCAGGGAGAGTGAGATCAGTGGGAGAGAGATCAGTGAGAGTGAGATCATTGACGTTGAGATAAGTCAGAGTGAGAGCAGTGGGAGTGAGATTAGTCTGAATGAGATCAGTCTGAATGAGATCAGCGAGAGTGAGATCAGCGAGAGTGAGATCAGTGCGAGTGAGATCAGTGATAGTGCGGTCAGTGAGAGTGCGGTCAGTGAGAGTGAGATCAGGGAGAGTGAGATCAGGGAGAGAGAGATCAGTGAAAGTGAGATCAGTGAGAGAGATCAGTGAGAGAGAGATCAGTGACAGTGAGATCAGTGAGAGTGAGATCAGTGAGAGTGTGATCAGCGAGAGTGAGATCAGTGAGAGAGGGATCAGTGAGAGAGAGATCAGTGAGAGAGAGACCAGTGAGAGTGAGATCAGGGAGAGTGAGATCAGTGAGAGAGAAACCAGTGAGAGAGAGAGATCAGTGAGAGAGAGATGAGTGAGAGTGAAATCAGTCAGAGTGAGATCAGTGAGAGTGAGATCAGGGAGAGAGAGATCAGTGAGAGTGAGATCAGTGAGAGGCAGATCAATGAGAGTGAGATCAGTGAGGTTGAGATAAGCCAGAGTGAGAGCAGTGGGAGTGAGATCAGTGAGAGTGAGATCAGTGAGAGTGAGATCAGTGAGAGTGAGATCAGTGAGAGTGAGATCAGTGAGGTTGAGATAAGTCAGAGTGAGAGCAGTGGGAGTGAGATCAGTCTGAATGAGATCAGTCTGAATGAGATCAGCGAGAGTGAGATCAGCGAGATTGAGATCAGTGCGAGTGAGATCAGTGATAGTGCGGTCAGTGAGAGTGCGGTCAGTGCGAGTGAGATCAGGGAGAGTGAGATCAGTGAGAGATCAGTGGGGAAAGAGATCAGTGAGAGAGAGATCAGTGAGAGTGAGATCAGTGAGAGAGAGATCAGTGAGAAAGAGAGAGATCAGTGAGAGTGATATCAATGATAGTGAGATCAGTGATAGTGAGATCAGTGAGAGTGAGATCAGTGAGAGTGAGATCAGAGAGAGAGATCAGTGAGAAAAGATAGATCAGTGCGAGTGAGATCAGTGAGAGAGAGCTCAGTGAGAAAGAGAGAGATCAGTGAGAGTGATATCAATGATAGTGAGATCAGTGATAGTGAGATCAGTGAGAGTGAGATCAGTGAGAGTGAGATCAGTGAGAGAGAGATCAGTGCGAGTGAGATCAGTGAGAGAGAGATCAGTGAGAAAGAGAGAGATCAGTGAGAGTGATATCAATGATAGTGAGATCAGTGATAGTGAGATCAGAGAGAGTGAGATCAGTGAGAGTGAGATCAGTGAGAGAGAGATCAGTGAGAGTGAGATCAGTGCGAGTGAGATTAGTGAGAGAGAGATCAGTGAGAAAGAGTGAGATCAGTGAGAGTGATATCAATGATAGTGAGATCAGTGTTAGTGAGATCAGTGTGATTGAGATCAGTGAGAGTGAGATCAGTGAGAGAGAGATCAGTGAGAGAGAGATCAGTGCGAGTGAGATCAGTGAGAGAGAGATCAGTGAGAGAGAGATCAGTGAGAGTGAGATCAGGGAGAGTGAGATCAGTGAGAGAGAGATCAGTGAGAGAGAGATCAGTGAGAGTGAGATCAGTGCGAGAGAGATCAGGGAGAGTGAGATCAGTGAGGGAGAGATCAGTGAGAGTGAGATCATTGAGGTTGAGATAAGTCAGAGTGAGAGCAGTGGGAGTGAGATTAGTCTGAATGAGATCAGTCTGAATGAGATCAGCGAGAGTGAGATCAGCGAGAGTTAGATCAGTGGGAGAGAGGTCCGTGAGAGAGAGAGATCAGTGAGAGAGATCAGTGAGAGTGAGATCAGTGAGAGATGAGATTAGTGAGTGTGAGATCAGTGAGAGTGTGATCAGTGAGAGCGAGATCAGTGAGAGTGAGATCAGTGAGTGAGAGAGATCAGTGAGAGAGAAATCAGTGAGAGATCAGTGAGAGAGTGATCAGTGAGATTGAGGTCAGTGGGAATGAGAGCAGTGAGAGAGAGATCAGTGAGAGAGAGATCAGTGAGAGTGAGATCAGTGCGAGAGTGATCAGGGAGAGTGAGATCAGTGGGAGAGAGATCAGTGAGAGTGAGATCATTGACGTTGAGATAAGTCAGAGTGAGAGCAGTGGGAGTGAGATTAGTCTGAATGAGATCAGTCTGAATGAGATCAGCGAGAGTGAGATCAGCGAGAGTGAGATCAGTGCGAGTGAGATCAGTGATAGTGCGGTAAGTGAGAGTGCGGTCAGTGAGAGTGAGATCAGTGAGAGAGAGATCAGTGAAAGTGAGATCAGTGAGAGAGATCAGTGAGAGAGAGATCAGTGACAGTGAGATCAGTGAGAGTGAGATCAGTGAGAGTGTGATCAGCGAGAGTGAGATCAGTGAGAGAGAGATCAGTGAGAGAGAGATCAGTGAGAGAGAGACCAGTGAGAGTGAGATCAGGGAGAGTGAGATCAGTGAGAGAGAGACCAGTGAGAGAGAGAGATCAGTGAGAGAGAGATCAGTGAGAGAGAGATCAGTGAGAGTGAGATCAGTGAGAGATGAGATTAGTGAGTGTGAGATCAGTGAGAGTGTGATCAGTGAGAGCGAGATCAGTGAGAGTGAGATCAGTGAGTGAGAGAGATCAGTGAGAGAGAGATCAGTGAGAGATCAGTGAGAGAGTGATCAGTGAGATTGAGGTCAGTGGGAATGAGAGCAGTGAGAGAGAGATCAGCGAGAGAGAGATCAGCGAGAGAGAGATCAATGAGATTGAGATCAGTGAGAATGAGATCTGTTTGAGTGAGATCAGTGACAGAGAGATCAGAGTGAGAGAGAGATCAGGGAGAGAGAGATCAGTGAGAGTGAGATCAGTGATAGTGAGATCAGTGAGAGAGAGATCAGTGATAGTGAGATCAGTGATAGAGATCAGTGAGAGTGAGATCAATGAGAGTGTGATCAGTATCAGTGAGATCAGTGAGAGTGAGATCAGTGAGAGTGCGGTCAGAGAGAGTGAGATCAGTGAGGGTGAGATCAGTGAGGGTGAGATCAGTGAGAGGGAGATCAGAAAGACAGATCAGTCAGAGTGCGATCAGTGAGAGTGAGATCAGTGAGAGAGAGAGATCAGTGAGAGAAAGACATCAGTGAGAGAGAGATTCAGTGAGAGTGTGAACAGTGAGAGTGAGATCAGTGAGAGTGATATCAGCAAGAGAAAGAGATCGGTGAGAGTGATAGCAATGAGATTGAGATCAGCGAGAGAGAGATCGGCGAGAGTGAGTTCAGTGAGAGAGAGATCAGTGAGAGTGAGATCAGTGAGTGTGAGATCAGTGAGAGAGAGATCAGTGAGAGTGAAATCAGCGAGAGAGATCAGTGAGAGAGAGATCAGTGAGAGTGAGATCAGTGCGAGTGAGATCAGTGAGAGAGAGATCAGTGAGAAAGAGTGAGATCAGTGAGAGTGATATCAATGATAGTGAGATCAGTGATAGTGAGATCAGTGTGATTGAGATCAGTGAGAGTGAGATCAGTGAGAGAGAGATCAGTGAGAGAGAGATCAGTGCGAGTGAGATCAGTGAGAGAGAGATCAGTGAGAGAGAGATCAGTGAGAGTGAGATCAGTGCGAGAGAGATCAGGGAGAGTGAGATCAGTGAGAGAGAGATCAGTGAGAGAGAGATCAGTGAGAGTGAGATCAGTGCGAGAGAGATCAGGGAGAGTGAGATCAGTGAGAGAGAGATCAGTGAGAGTGAGATCATTGAGGTTGAGATAAGTCAGAGTGAGAGCAGTGGGAGTGAGATTAGTCTGAATGAGATCAGTCTGAATGAGATCAGCGAGAGTGAGATCAGCGAGAGTTAGATCAGTGGGAGAGAGGTCCATGAGAGAGAGAGATCAGTGAGAGAGTTCAGTGAGAGTGAGATCAGTGAGAGATGAGATTAGTGAGTGTGAGATCAGTGAGAGTGTGATCAGTGAGAGCGAGATCAGTGAGAGTGAGATCAGTGAGTGAGAGAGATCAGTGAGAGAGAAATCAGTGAGAGATCAGTGAGAGAGTGATCAGTAAGATTGAGGTCAGTGGGAATGAGAGCAGTGAGAGAGAGATCAGTGAGAGTGAGATCATTGACGTTGAGATAAGTCAGAGTGAGAGCAGTGGGAGTGAGATTAGTCTGAATGAGATCAGTCTGAATGAGATCAGCGAGAGTGAGATCAGCGAGAGTGAGATCAGTGCGAGTGAGATCAGTGATAGTGCGGTAAGTGAGAGTGCGGTCAGTGAGAGTGAGATCAGTGAGAGAGAGATCAGTGAAATTGAGATCAGTGAGAGTGAGATCATTGACGTTGAGATAAGTCAGAGTGAGAGCAGTGGGAGTGAGATTAGTCTGAATAGGATCAGTCTGAATGAGATCAGCGAGAGTGAGATCAGCGAGAGTGAGATCAGTGCGAGTGAGATCAGTGATAGTGCGGTAAGTGAGAGTGCGGTCAGTGAGAGTGACATCAGTGAGAGAGAGATCAGTGACAGTGAGATCAGTGAGAGTGAGATCAGTGAGAGTGTGATCAGCGAGAGTGAGATCAGTGAGAGAGAGATCAGTGAGAGAGAGATCAGTGAGAGAGAGACCAGTGAGAGTGAGATCAGGGAGAGTGAGATCAGTGAGAGAGAGACCAGTGAGAGAGAGAGATCAGTGAGAGAGAGATGAGTGAGAGTGAAATCAGTCAGAGTGAGATCAGTGAGAGATGAGATTAGTGAGTGTGAGATCAGTGAGAGTGTGATCAGTGAGAACGAGATCAGTGAGAGTGAGATCAGTGAGTGAGAGAGATCAGTGAGAGAGAGATCAGTGAGAGATCAGTGAGAGAGTGATCAGTGAGATTGAGGTCAGTGGGAATGAGAGCAGTGAGAGAGAGATCAGCGAGAGAGAGATCAGCGAGAGAGAGATCAATGAGATTGAGATCAGTGAGAATGAGATCTGTTTGAGTGAGATCAGTGACAGAGAGATCAGAGTGAGAGAGAGATCAGGGAGAGAGAGATCAGTGAGAGTGAGATCAGTGATAGTGAGATCAGTGAGAGAGAGATCAGTGATAGTGAGATCAGTGATAGAGATCAGTGAGAGTGAGATCAATGAGAGTGTGATCAGTATCAGTGAGATCAGTGAGAGTGAGATCAGTGCGAGTGAGATCAGTGAGAGAGAGATCAGTGAGAAAGAGTGAGATCAGTGAGAGTGATATCAATGATAGTGAGATCAGTGATAGTGAGATCAGTGTGATTGAGATCAGTGAGAGTGAGATCAGTGAGAGAGAGATCAGTGCGAGTGAGATCAGTGAGAGAGAGATCAGTGAGAGAGAGATCAGTGAGAGTGAGATCAGTGCGAGAGAGATCAGGGAGAGTGAGATCAGTGAGAGAGAGATCAGTGAGAGAGAGATCAGTGAGAGTGAGATCAGTGCGAGAGAGATCAGGGAGAGTGAGATCAGTGAGAGAGAGATCAGTGAGAGTGAGATCATTGAGGTTGAGATAAGTCAGAGTGAGAGCAGTGGGAGTGAGATTAGTCTGAATGAGATCAGTCTGAATGAGATCAGCGAGAGTGAGATCAGCGAGAGTTAGATCAGTGGGAGAGAGGTCCATGAGAGAGAGAGATCAGTGAGAGAGATCAGTGAGAGTGAGATCAGTGAGAGATGAGATTAGTGAGTGTGAGATCAGTGAGAGTGTGATCAGTGAGAGCGAGATCAGTGAGAGTGAGATCAGTGAGTGAGAGAGATCAGTGAGAGAGAAATCAGTGAGAGATCAGTGAGAGAGTGATCAGTAAGATTGAGGTCAGTGGGAATGAGAGCAGTGAGAGAGAGATCAGTGAGAGTGAGATCATTGACGTTGAGATAAGTCAGAGTGAGAGCAGTGGGAGTGAGATTAGTCTGAATGAGATCAGTCTGAATGAGATC
The DNA here is from genome assembly GCF_037043375.1 of Chiloscyllium plagiosum. Taxonomy (NCBI): domain Eukaryota; kingdom Metazoa; phylum Chordata; class Chondrichthyes; order Orectolobiformes; family Hemiscylliidae; genus Chiloscyllium; species Chiloscyllium plagiosum. The sequence continues at coordinate 67,947,335 of NW_028270156.1, read as the reverse complement.
AGCGAGAGTGAGATCAGCGAGAGTGAGATCAGTGCGAGTGAGATCAGTGATAGTGCGGTAAGTGAGAGTGCGGTCAGTGAGAGTGAGATCAGTGAGAGAGAGATCAGTGAAAGTGAGATCAGTGAGAGAGAGATCATTGACGTTGAGATAAGTCAGAGTGAGAGCAGTGGGAGTGAGATTAGTCTGAATGAGATCAGTCTGAATGAGATCAGCGAGAGTGAGATCAGCGAGAGTGAGATCAGTGCGAGTGAGATCAGTGATAGTGCGGTAAGTGAGAGTGCGGTCAGTGAGAGTGAGATCAGTGAGAGAGAGATCAGTGACAGTGAGATCAGTGAGAGTGAGATCAGTGAGAGTGTGATCAGCGAGAGTGAGATCAGTGAGAGAGAGATCAGTGAGAGAGAGATCAGTGAGAGAGAGACCAGTGAGAGTGAGATCAGGGAGAGAGAGATCAATGAGATTGAGATCAGTGAGAATGAGATCTGTTTGAGTGAGATCAGTGACAGAGAGATCAGAGTGAGAGAGAGATCAGGGAGAGAGAGATCAGTGAGAGTGAGATCAGTGATAGTGAGATCAGTGAGAGAGAGATCAGTGATAGTGAGATCAGTGATAGAGATCAGTGAGAGTGAGATCAATGAGAGTGTGATCAGTATCAGTGAGATCAGTGAGAGTGAGATCAGTGAGAGTGCGGTCAGTGAGAGTGAGATCAGTGAGGGTGAGATCAGTGAGGGTGAGATCAGTGAGAGGGAGATCAGTGAGAGAGAGATCAGTGAGAGTGAGATAAGTGAGAGAGAGAGATAAGTGAGGGTGAGATAAGTGAGAGTGAGATCAGTGAGAGAGAGATCAGTGAGTGCGTGAGATCAGTGAGAGAGAGATCAGTGAGAGTGAGATCAGTGAGATAGTGAGATCAGTGAGAGAGTGAGATCAGTGAGAGAGAGACCAGTGAGAGAGAGAGAGATCAGTGAGAGAGAGATGAGTGAGAGTGAAATCAGTCAGAGTGAGATCAGTGAGAGATGAGATGAGTGAGTGTGAGATCAGTGAGAGTGTGATCAGTGAGAGCGAGATCAGTGAGAGTGAGATCAGTGAGTGAGAGAGATCAGTGAGAGAGAGATCAGTGAGAGATCAGTGAGAGAGTGATCAGTGAGATTGAGGTCAGTGGGAATGAGAGCAGTGAGAGAGAGATCAGCGAGAGAGAGATCAGCGAGAGAGAGATCAATGAGATTGAGATCAGTGAGAATGAGATCTGTTTGAGTGAGATCAGTGACAGAGAGATCAGAGTGAGAGAGAGATCAGGGAGAGAGAGATCAGTGAGAGTGAGATCAGTGATAGTGAGATCAGTGAGAGAGAGATCAGTGATAGTGAGATCAGTGATAGAGATCAGTGAGAGTGAGATCAATGAGAGTGTGATCAGTATCAGTGAGATCAGTGAGAGTGAGATCAGTGAGAGTGCGGTCAGTGAGAGTGAGATCAGTGAGGGTGAGATCAGTGAGGGTGAGATCAGTGAGAGGGAGATCAGAAAGACAGATCAGTCAGAGTGCGATCAGTGAGAGTGAGATCAGTGAGAGAGAGAGATCAGTGAGAGAAAGACATCAGTGAGAGAGAGATTCAGTGAGAGTGTGAACAGTGAGAGTGAGATCAGTGAGAGTGATATCAGCAAGAGAAAGAGATCGGTGAGAGTGATAGCAATGAGATTGAGATCAGCGAGAGAGAGATCGGCGAAAGTGAGTTCAGTGAGAGAGAGATCAGTGAGAGTGAGATCAGTGAGTGTGAGATCAGTGAGAGAGAGATCAGTGAGAGTGAAATCAGCGAGAGAGATCAGTGAGAGAGAGATCAGTGACAGTGAGATCAGTGAGAGTGAGATCAGTGAGAGTGTGATCAGCGAGAGTGAGATCAGTGAGAGAGAGAGATCAGTGAGAGAGAGAGATCAGTGAGATTGAGATCAGTGAGAGGCAGATCAATGAGAGTGAGATCAGTGAGGTTGAGATAAGTTAGAGTGAGAGCAGTGGGAGTGAGATCAGAGAGAGTGAGATCAGTGAGAGTGAGATCAGTGAGAGTGAGATCTGTTTGAGTGAGATCAGTGAGAGTGAGATCAGTGAGAGAGAGAGAGATCAGGGAGAGAGAGATCTGTTTGAGTGAGATCAGTGAGAGTGAGATCAGTGAGAGTGAGATCTGTTTGAGTGAGATCAGTGAGAGTGAGATCAGTGAGAGAGAGAGATCAGGGACAGAGAGATCTGTTTGAGTGAGATCAGTGAGAGTGAGATCAGTGAGAGTGAGATCAGTGAGAGAGAGATCAGTGAGAGAGAGAGATCAGTGAGAGAGAGATCAGTGAGAGTAAGATCAGTGGGAGTGAGATCAGTGAGAGTGAGATCAGTGAGAGTGAGATCAGTGAGAGTGAGATCAGTGAGGTTGATATAAGTCAGAGTGAGAGCAGTGGGAGTGAGATCAGTCTGAATGAGATCAGTCTGAATGAGATCAGCGAGAGTGAGATCAGCGAGAGTGAGATCAGTGCGAGTGAGATCAGTGATAGTGCGGTCAGTGAGAGTGCGGTCAGTGAGAGTGAGATCAGGGAGAGTGAGATCAGTGAGAGATCAGTGGGGAGAGAGATCAGTGAGAGAGAGATCAGTGAGAGTGTGATCAGTGAGAGAGAGATCAGTGAGAAAGAGAGAGATCAGTGAGAGTGATATCAATGATAGTGAGATCAGTGATAGTGAGATCAGTGAGAGTGAGATCAGTGAGAGTGAGATCAGTGAGAGAGAGATCAGTGAGAGTGAGATCAGTGAGAGATGAGATCAGTGAGTGTGAGATCAGTGAGAGTGAGATCAGTGAGTGAGAGAGATCAGTGAGAGAGAGATCAGTGAGAGATCAGTGAGAGAGTGATCAGTGAGATTGAGGTCAGTGGAAATGAGAGCAGTGAGAGAGAGATCAGCGAGAGAGAGATCAGCGAGAGAGAGATCAATGAGAATGAGATCAGTGAGAGTGAGATATGTTTGAGTGAGATCAGTGAGAGTGAGATCAGTGAGAGTGAGATCAGTGAGAGTGAGATCAGTGAGAGTGAGATCAGTGAGAGTGAGATCAGTGAGGTTGAGATAAGTCAGAGTGAGAGCAGTGGGAGTGAGATCAGTCTGAATGAGATCAGTCCGACTGAGATCAGCGAGAGTGAGATCAGCGAGAGTGAGATCAGTGCGAGTGAGATCAGTGATAGTGCGGTCAGTGAGAGTGCGGTCAGTGAGAGTGAGATCAGGGAGAGTGAGATCAGTGAGAGATCAGTGGGGAGAGAGATCAGTGAGAGAGAGATCAGTGAGAGTTTGATCAGTGAGAGAGAGATCAGTGAGAAAGAGAGAGATCAGTGAGAGTGATATCAATGATAGTGAGATCAGTGATAGTGAGATCAGTGAGAGTGAGATCAGTGAGACTGAGATCAGTGAGAGAGAGATCAGTGAGAGTGAGATCAGTGCGAGTGAGATCAGTGAGAGAGAGATCAGTGAGAAAGAGAGAGATCAGTGAGAGTGATATCAATGATAGTGAGATCAGTGAGAGTGAGATCAGTGAGAGTGAGATCAGTGAGAGAGAGATCAGTGAGAGTGAGATCAGTGCGAGTGAGATCAGTGAGAGAGAGATCAGTGAGAGAGAGATCAGTGAGAGTGAGATCAGTGCGAGAGAGATCAGGGAGAGTGAGATCAGTGGGAGAGAGATCAGTGAGAGTGAGATCATTGACGTTGAGATAAGTCAGAGTGAGAGCAGTGGGAGTGAGATTAGTCTGAATGAGATCAGTCTGAATGAGATCAGCGAGAGTGAGATCAGCGAGAGTGAGATCAGTGCGAGTGAGATCAGTGATAGTGCGGTCAGTGAGAGTGCGGTCAGTGCGAGTGAGATCAGGGAGAGTGAGATCAGTGAGAGATCAGTGGGGATAGAGATCAGTGAGAGAGAGATCAGTGAGAGTGAGATCAGTGAGAGAGAGATCAGTGAGAAAGAGAGAGATCAGTGAGAGTGATATCAATGATAGTAAGATCAGTGATAGTGAGATCAGTGAGAGTGAGATCAGAGAGAGAGAGATCAGTGAGAAAAGATAGATCAGTGCGAGTGAGATCAGTGAGAGAGAGATCAGTGAGAAAGAGAGAGATCAGTGAGAATGATATCAATGATAGTGAGATCAGTGATAGTGAGATCAGTGAGAGTGAGATCAGTGAGAGTGAGATCAGAGAGAGAGAGATCAGTGAGAAAAGATAGATCAGTGCGAGTGAGATCAGTGAGAAAGAGAGAGATCAGTGAGAGTGATATCAATGATAGTGAGATCAGTGATAGTGAGATCAGTGAGAGTGAGATCAGTGAGAGAGAGATCAGTGAGAGAGAGATCAGTGCGAGTGAGATCAGTGAGAGAGAGATCAGTGAGAGAGATCAGTGAGAGAGAGATCAGTGACAGTGAGATCAGTGAGAGTGAGATCAGTGAGAGTGTGATCAGCGAGAGTGAGATCAGTGAGAGAGAGATCAGTGAGAGAGAGATCAGTGAGAGAGAGACCAGTGAGAGTGAGATCAGGGAGAGTGAGATCAGTGAGAGAGAAACCAGTGAGAGAGAGAGATCAGTGAGAGAGAGATGAGTGAGAGTGAAATCAGTCAGAGTGAGATCAGTGAGAGTGAGATCAGGGAGAGGGAGATCAGTGAGAGTGAGATCAGTGAGAGGCAGATCAATGAGAGTGAGATCAGTGAGGTTGAGATAAGCCAGAGTGAGAGCAGTGGGAGTGAGATCAGTGAGAGTGAGATCAGTGAGAGTGAGATCAGTGAGAGTGAGATCAGTGAGAGTGAGATCAGTGAGGTTGAGATAAGTCAGAGTGAGAGCAGTGGGAGTGCGATCAGTCTGAATGAGATCTGTCTGAATGAGATCAGCGAGAGTGAGATCAGCGAGAGTGAGATCAGTGCGAGTGAGATCAGTGATAGTGCGGTCAGTGAGAGTGCGGTCAGTGCGAGTGAGATCAGGGAGAGTGAGATCAGTGAGAGATCAGTGGGGAAAGAGATCAGTGAGAGAGAGATCAGTGAGAGTGAGATCAGTGAGAGAGAGATCAGTGAGAAAGAGAGAGATCAGTGAGAGTGATATCAATGATAGTGAGATCAGTGATAGTGAGATCAGTGAGAGTGAGATCAGTGAGAGTGAGATCAGAGAGAGAGAGATCAGTGAGAAAAGATAGATCAGTGCGAGTGAGATCAGTGAGAGAGAGATCAGTGAGAAAGAGAGAGATCAGTGAGAGTGATATCAATGATAGTGAGATCAGTGATAGTGAGATCAGTGAGAGTGACATCAGTGAGAGTGAGATCAGAGAGAGAGAGATCAGTGAGAAAAGATAGATCAGTGAGAGTGAGATCAGTGAGAGAGAGATCAGTGAGAAAGAGAGAGATCAGTGAGAGTGATATCAATGATAGTGAGATCAGTGATAGTGAGATCAGTGAGAGTGAGATCAGTGAGAGAGAGATCAGTGAGAGAGAGATCAGTGCGAGTGAGATCAGTGATAGTGCGGTCAGTGAGAGTGCGGTCAGTGCGAGTGAGATCAGGGAGAGTGAGATCAGTGAGAGATCAGTGGGGAAAGAGATCAGTGAGAGAGAGATCAGTGAGAGTGAGATCAGTGAGAGAGAGATCAGTGAGAAAGAGAGAGATCAGTGAGAGTGATATCAATGATAGTGAGATCAGTGATAGTGAGATCAGTGAGAGTGAGATCAGTGAGAGTGAGATCAGAGAGAGAGAGATCAGTGAGAAAAGATAGATCAGTGCGAGTGAGATCAGTGAGAGAGAGATCAGTGAGAAAGAGAGAGATCAGTGAGAGTGATATCAATGATAGTGAGATCAGTGATAGTGAGATCAGTGAGAGTGACATCAGTGAGAGTGAGATCAGAGAGAGAGAGATCAGTGAGAAAAGATAGATCAGTGAGAGTGAGATCAGTGAGAGAGAGATCAGTGAGAAAGAGAGAGATCAGTGAGAGTGATATCAATGATAGTGAGATCAGTGATAGTGAGATCAGTGAGAGTGAGATCAGTGAGAGAGAGATCAGTGAGAGAGAGATCAGTGCGAGTGAGATCAGTGAGAGAGAGATCAGTGAGAAAGAGAGAGATCAGTGAGAGTGATATCAATGATAGTGAGATCAGTGATAGTGAGATCAGTGAGAGTGAGATCAGTGAGAGTGAGATCAGTGAGAGAGAGATCAGTGAGAGTGAGATCAGTGCGAGTGAGATTAGTGAGAGAGAGATCAGTGAGAAAGAGTGAGATCAGTGAGAGTGATATCAATGATAGTGAGATCAGTGATAGTGAGATCAGTGAGATTGAGATCAGTGAGAGTGAGATCAGTGAGAGAGAGATCAGTGAGAGAGAGATCAGTGCGAGTGAGATCAGTGAGAGAGAGATCAGTGAGAGAGAGATCAGTGAGAGTGAGATCAGTGCGAGAGAGATCAGGGAGAGTGAGATCAGTGAGAGAGATCAGTGAGAGTGAGATCATTGACGTTGAGATAAGTCAGAGTGAGAGCAGTGGGAGTGAGATTAGTCTGAATGAGATCAGTCTGAATGAGATCAGCGAGAGTGAGATCAGCGAGAGTTAGATCAGTGGGAGAGAGGTCCGTGAGAGAGAGAGACCAGTGAGAGAGATCAGTGAGTGTGAGATCAGTGAGAGATGAGATTAGTGAGTGTGAGATCAGTGAGAGTGTGATCAGTGAGAGCGAGGTCAGTGAGAGTGAGATCAGTGAGTGAGAGAGATCAGTGAGAGAGAGATCAGTGGGAGATCAGTGAGAGAGTGATCAGTGAGATTGAGGTCAGTGGGAATGAGAGCAGTGAGAGAGAGATCAGCGAGAGAGAGATCAGCGAGAGAGAGATCAATGAGATTGAGATCAGTGAGAATGAGATCTGTTTGAGTGAGATCAGTGACAGAGAGATCAGAGTGAGAGAGAGATCAGGGAGAGAGAGATCAGTGAGAGTGAGATCAGTGATAGTGAGATCAGTGAGAGAGAGATCAGTGATAGTGAGATCAGTGATAGAGATCAGTGAGAGTGAGATCAATGAGAGTGTGATCAGTATCAGTGAGATCAGTGAGAGTGAGATCAGTGAGAGTGCGGTCAGTGAGAGTGAGATCAGTGAGGGTGAGATCAGTGAGGGTGAGATCAGTGAGAGGGAGATCAGTGAGAGAGAGATCAGTGAGAGTGAGATAAGTGAGAGAGAGAGATAAGTGAGGGTGAGATAAGTGAGAGTGAGATCAGTGAGAGAGAGATCAGTGAGTGCATGAGATCAGTGAGAGAGAGATCAGTGAGAGTGAGATCAGTGAGATAGTGAGATCAGTGAGAGAGTGAGATCAGTGAGAGAGAGACCAGTGAGAGAGAGAGATCAGTGAGAGAGAGATGAGTGAGAGTGAAATCAGTCAGAGTGAGATCAGTGAGAGATGAGATGAGTAAGTGTGAGATCAGTGAGAGTGTGATCAGTGAGAGCGAGATCAGTGAGAGTGAGATCAGTGAGTGAGAGAGATCAGTGAGAGAGAGATCAGTGAGAGATCAGTGAGAGAGTGATCAGTGAGATTGAGGTCAGTGGGAATGAGAGCAGTGAGAGAGAGATCAGCGAGAGAGAGATCAGCGAGAGAGAGATCAATGAGATTGAGATCAGTGAGAATGAGATCTGTTTGAGTGAGATCAGTGACAGAGAGATCAGAGTGAGAGAGAGATCAGGGAGAGAGAGATCAGTGAGAGTGAGATCAGTGATAGTGAGATCAGTGAGAGAGAGATCAGTGATAGTGAGATCAGTGATAGAGATCAGTGAGAGTGAGATCAATGAGAGTGTGATCAGTATCAGTGAGATCAGTGAGAGTGAGATCAGTGAGAGTGCGGTCAGTGAGAGTGAGATCAGTGAGGGTGAGATCAGTGAGGGTGAGATCAGTGAGAGGGAGATCAGAAAGACAGATCAGTCAGAGTGCGATCAGTGAGAGTGAGATCAGTGAGAGAGAGAGATCAGTGAGAGAAAGACATCAGTGAGAGAGAGATTCAGTGAGAGTGTGAACAGTGAGAGTGAGATCAGTGAGAGTGATATCAGCAAGAGAAAGAGATCGGTGAGAGTGATAGCAATGAGATTGAGATCAGCGAGAGAGAGATCGGCGAAAGTGAGTTCAGTGAGAGAGAGATCAGTGAGAGTGAGATCAGTGAGTGTGAGATCAGTGAGAGAGAGATCAGTGAGAGTGAAATCAGCGAGAGAGATCAGTGAGAGAGAGATCAGTGACAGTGAGATCAGTGAGAGTGAGATCAGTGAGAGTGTGATCAGCGAGAGTGAGATCAGTGAGAGAGAGAGATCAGTGAGAGAGAGAGATCAGTGAGATTGAGATCAGTGAGAGGCAGATCAATGAGAGTGAGATCAGTGAGGTTGAGATAAGTTAGAGTGAGAGCAGTGGGAGTGAGATCAGAGAGAGTGAGATCAGTGAGAGTGAGATCAGTGAGAGTGAGATCTGTTTGAGTGAGATCAGTGAGAGTGAGATCAGTGAGAGAGAGAGAGATCAGGGAGAGAGAGATCTGTTTGAGTGAGATCAGTGAGAGTGAGATCAGTGAGAGTGAGATCTGTTTGAGTGAGATCAGTGAGAGTGAGATCAGTGAGAGAGAGAGATCAGGGACAGAGAGATCTGTTTGAGTGAGATCAGTGAGAGTGAGATCAGTGAGAGTGAGATCAGTGAGAGAGAGATCAGTGAGAGAGAGAGATCAGTGAGAGAGAGATCAGTGAGAGTAAGATCAGTGGGAGTGAGATCAGTGAGAGTGAGATCAGTGAGAGTGAGATCAGTGAGAGTGAGATCAGTGAGGTTGATATAAGTCAGAGTGAGAGCAGTGGGAGTGAGATCAGTCTGAATGAGATCAGTCTGAATGAGATCAGCGAGAGTGAGATCAGCGAGAGTGAGATCAGTGCGAGTGAGATCAGTGATAGTGCGGTCAGTGAGAGTGCGGTCAGTGAGAGTGAGATCAGGGAGAGTGAGATCAGTGAGAGATCAGTGGGGAGAGAGATCAGTGAGAGAGAGATCAGTGAGAGTGTGATCAGTGAGAGAGAGATCAGTGAGAAAGAGAGAGATCAGTGAGAGTGATATCAATGATAGTGAGATCAGTGATAGTGAGATCAGTGAGAGTGAGATCAGTGAGAGTGAGATCAGTGAGAGAGAGATCAGTGAGAGTGAGATCAGTGAGAGATGAGATCAGTGAGTGTGAGATCAGTGAGAGTGAGATCAGTGAGTGAGAGAGATCAGTGAGAGAGAGATCAGTGAGAGATCAGTGAGAGAGTGATCAGTGAGATTGAGGTCAGTGGAAATGAGAGCAGTGAGAGAGAGATCAGCGAGAGAGAGATCAGCGAGAGAGAGATCAATGAGAATGAGATCAGTGAGAGTGAGATATGTTTGAGTGAGATCAGTGAGAGTGAGATCAGTGAGAGTGAGATCAGTGAGAGTGAGATCAGTGAGAGTGAGATCAGTGAGGTTGAGATAAGTCAGAGTGAGAGCAGTGGGAGTGAGATCAGTCTGAATGAGATCAGTCTGACTGAGATCAGCGAGAGTGAGATCAGCGAGAGTGAAATCAGTGCGAGTGAGATCAGTGATAGTGCGGTCAGTGAGAGTGCGGTCAGTGAGAGTGAGATCAGGGAGAGTGAGATCAGTGAGAGATCAGTGGGGAGAGAGATCAGTGAGAGAGAGATCAGTGAGAGTTTGATCAGTGAGAGAGAGATCAGTGAGAAAGAGAGAGATCAGTGAGAGTGATATCAATGATAGTGAGATCAGTGATAGTGAGATCAGTGAGAGTGAGACCAGTGAGAGTGAGATCAGTGAGAGAGAGATCAGTGAGAGTGAGATCAGTGCGAGTGAGATCAGTGAGAGAGAGTTCAGTGAGAAAGAGAGAGATCAGTGAGAGTGATATCAATGATAGTGAGATCAGTGAGAGTGAGATCAGTGAGAGTGAGATCAGTGAGAGAGAGATCAGTGAGAGTGAGATCAGTGCGAGTGAGATCAGTGAGAGAGAGATCAGTGAGAGAGAGATCAGTGAGAGTGAGATCAGTGCGAGAGAGATCAGGGAGAGTGAGATCAGTGGGAGAGAGATCAGTGAGAGTGAGATCATTGACGTTGAGATAAGTCAGAGTGAGAGCAGTGGGAGTGAGATTAGTCTGAATGAGATCAGTCTGAATGAGATCAGCGAGAGTGAGATCAGCGAAAGTGAGATCAGTGCGAGTGAGATCAGTGATAGTGCGGTCAGTGAGAGTGCGGTCAGTGCGAGTGAGATCAGGGAGAGTGAGATCAGTGAGAGATCAGTGGGGAAAGAGATCAGTGAGAGAGAGATCAGTGAGAGTGAGATCAGTGAGAGAGAGATCAGTGAGAAAGAGAGAGATCAGTGAGAGTGATATCAATGATAGTAAGATCAGTGATAGTGAGATCAGTGAGAGTGAGATCAGAGAGAGAGAGATCAGTGAGAAAAGATAGATCAGTGCGAGTGAGATCAGTGAGAGAGAGATCAGTGAGAAAGAGAGAGATCAGTGAGAGTGATATCAATGATAGTGAGATCAGTGATAGTGAGATCAGTGAGAGTGAGATCAGTGAGAGTGAGATCAGAGAGAGAGATCAGTGAGAAAAGATAGATCAGTGCGAGTGAGATCAGTGAGAAAGAGAGAGATCAGTGAGAGTGATATCAATGATAGTGAGATCAGTGATAGTGAGATCAGTGAGAGTGAGATCAGTGAGAGAGAGATCAGTGAGAGAGAGATCAGTGCGAGTGAGATCAGTGAGAGAGAGATCAGTGAGAGAGATCAGTGAGAGAGAGATCAGTGACAGTGAGATCAGTGAGAGTGAGATCAGTGAGAGTGTGATCAGCGAGAGTGAGATCAGTGAGAGAGAGATCAGTGAGAGAGAGATCAGTGAGAGAGAGACCAGTGAGAGTGAGATCAGGGAGAGTGAGATCAGTGAGAGAGAAACCAGTGAGAGAGAGAGATCAGTGAGAGAGAGATGAGTGAGAGTGAAATCAGTCAGAGTGAGATCAGTGAGAGTGAGATCAGGGAGAGGGAGATCAGTGAGAGTGAGATCAGTGAGAGGCAGATCAATGAGAGTGAGATCAGTGAGGTTGAGATAAGCCAGAGTGAGAGCAGTGGGAGTGAGATCAGTGAGAGTGAGATCAGTGAGAGTGAGATCAGTGAGAGTGAGATCAGTGAGAGTGAGATCAGTGAGGTTGAGATAAGTCAGAGTGAGAGCAGTGGGAGTGCGATCAGTCTGAATGAGATCTGTCTGAATGAGATCAGCGAGAGTGAGATCAGCGAGAGTGAGATCAGTGCGAGTGAGATCAGTGATAGTGCGGTCAGTGAGAGTGCGGTCAGTGCGAGTGAGATCAGGGAGAGTGAGATCAGTGAGAGATCAGTGGGGAAAGAGATCAGTGAGAGAGAGATCAGTGAGAGTGAGATCAGTGAGAGAGAGATCAGTGAGAAAGAGAGAGATCAGTGAGAGTGATATCAATGATAGTGAGATCAGTGATAGTGAGATCAGTGAGAGTGAGATCAGTGAGAGTGAGATCAGAGAGAGAGAGATCAGTGAGAAAAGATAGATCAGTGCGAGTGAGATCAGTGAGAGAGAGATCAGTGAGAAAGAGAGAGATCAGTGAGAGTGATATCAATGATAGTGAGATCAGTGATAGTGAGATCAGTGAGAGTGACATCAGTGAGAGTGAGATCAGAGAGAGAGATCAGTGAGAAAAGATAGATCAGTGAGAGTGAGATCAGTGAGAGAGAGATCAGTGAGAAAGAGAGAGATCAGTGAGAGTGATATCAATGATAGTGAGATCAGTGATAGTGAGATCAGTGAGAGTGAGATCAGTGAGAGAGAGATCAGTGAGAGAGAGATCAGTGCGAGTGAGATCAGTGAGAGAGAGATCAGTGAGAAAGAGAGAGATCAGTGAGAGTGATATCAATGATAGTGAGATCAGTGATAGTGAGATCAGTGAGAGTGAGATCAGTGAGAGTGAGATCAGTGAGAGAGAGATCAGTGAGAGTGAGATCAGTGCGAGTGAGATTAGTGAGAGAGAGATCAGTGAGAAAGAGTGAGATCAGTGAGAGTGATATCAATGATAGTGAGATCAGTGATAGTGAGATCAGTGAGATTGAGATCAGTGAGAGTGAGATCAGTGAGAGAGAGATCAGTGAGAGAGAGATCAGTGCGAGTGAGATCAGTGAGAGAGAGATCAGTGAGAGAGAGATCAGTGAAAGTGAGATCAGTGCGAGAGAGATCAGGGAGAGTGAGTTCAGTGAGAGAGATCAGTGAGAGTGAGATCATTGACGTTGAGATAAGTCAGAGTGAGAGCAGTGGGAGTGAGATTAGTCTGAATGAGATCAGTCTGAATGAGATCAGCGAGAGTGAGATCAGCGAGAGTTAGATCAGTGGGAGAGAGGTCCGTGAGAGAGAGAGACCAGTGAGAGAGATCAGTGAGTGTGAGATCAGTGAGAGATGAGATTAGTGAGTGTGAGATCAGTGAGAGTGTGATCAGTGAGAGCGAGATCAGTGAGAGTGAGATCAGTGAGTGAGAGAGATCAGTGAGAGAGAGATCAGTGAGAGATCAGTGAGAGAGTGATCAGTGAGATTGAGGTCAGTGGGAATGAGAGCAGTGAGAGAGAGATCAGCGAGAGAGAGATCAGCGAGAGAGAGATCAATGAGATTGAGATCAGTGAGAATGAGATCTGTTTGAGTGAGATCAGTGACAGAGAGATCAGAGTGAGAGAGAGATCAGGGAGAGAGAGATCAGTGAGAGTGAGATCAGTGATAGTGAGATCAGTGAGAGAGAGATCAGTGATAGTGAGATCAGTGATAGAGATCAGTGAGAGTGAGATCAATGAGAGTGTGATCAGTATCAGTGAGATCAGTGAGAGTGAGATCAGTGAGAGTGCGGTCAGTGAGAGTGAGATCAGTGAGGGTGAGATCAGTGAGGGTGAGATCAGTGAGAGGGAGATCAGTGAGAGAGAGATCAGTGAGAGAGAGATCAGTGAGAGAGAGAGATAAGTGAGGGTGAGATAAGTGAGAGTGAGATCAGTGAGAGAGAGATCAGTGAGTGCGTGAGATCAGTGAGAGAGAGATCAGTGAGAGTGAGATCAGTGAGATAGTGAGATCAGTGAGAGAGTGAGATCAGTGAGAGAGAGACCAGTGAGAGAGAGAGATCAGTGAGAGAGAGATGAGTGAGAGTGAAATCAGTCAGAGTGAGATCAGTGAGAGATGAGATGAGTGAGTGTGAGATCAGTGAGAGTGTGATCAGTGAGAGTGAGATCAGTGAGAGTGAGATCAGTGAGTGAGAGAGATCAGTGAGAGAGAGATCAGTGAGAGATCAGTGAGAGAGTGATCAGTGAGATTGAGGTCAGTGGGAATGAGAGCAGTGAGAGAGAGATCAGCGAGAGAGAGATCAGCGAGAGAGAGATCAATGAGATTGAGATCAGTGAGAATGAGATCTGTTTGAGTGAGATCAGTGACAGAGAGATCAGAGTGAGAGAGAGATCAGGGAGAGAGAGATCAGTGAGAAAAGATAGATCAGTGAGAGTGAGATCAGTGAGAGAGAGATCAGTGAGAAAGAGAGAGATCAGTGAGAGTGATATCAATGATAGTGAGATCAGTGATAGTGAGATCAGTGAGAGTGAGATCAGTGAGAGAGAGATCAGTGAGAGAGAGATCAGTGCGAGTGAGATCAGTGAGAGAGAGATCAGTGAGAAAGAGAGAGATCAGTGAGAGTGATATCAATGATAGTGAGATCAGTGATAGTGAGATCAGTGAGAGTGAGATCAGTGAGAGTGAGATCAGTGAGAGAGAGATCAGTGAGAGTGAGATCAGTGCGAGTGAGATTAGTGAGAGAGAGATCAGTGAGAAAGAGTGAGATCAGTGAGAGTGATATCAATGATAGTGAGATCAGTGATAGTGAGATCAGTGAGATTGAGATCAGTGAGAGTGAGATCAGTGAGAGAGAGATCAGTGAGAGAGAGATCAGTGCGAGTGAGATCAGTGAGAGAGAGATCAGTGAGAGAGAGATCAGTGAAAGTGAGATCAGTGCGAGAGAGATCAGGGAGAGTGAGTTCAGTGAGAGAGATCAGTGAGAGTGAGATCATTGACGTTGAGATAAGTCAGAGTGAGAGCAGTGGGAGTGAGATTAGTCTGAATGAGATCAGTCTGAATGAGATCAGTGAGAGTGAGATCAGCGAGAGTTAGATCAGTGGGAGAGAGGTCCGTGAGAGAGAGAGACCAGTGAGAGAGATCAGTGAGTGTGAGATCAGTGAGAGATGAGATTAGTGAGTGTGAGATCAGTGAGAGTGTGATCAGTGAGAGCGAGATCAGTGAGAGTGAGATCAGTGAGTGAGAGAGATCAGTGAGAGAGAGATCAGTGAGAGATCAGTGAGAGAGTGATCAGTGAGATTGAGGTCAGTGGGAATGAGAGCAGTGAGAGAGAGATCAGCGAGAGAGAGATCAGCGAGAGAGAGATCAATGAGATTGAGATCAGTGAGAATGAGATCTGTTTGAGTGAGATCAGTGACAGAGAGATCAGAGTGAGAGAGAGATCAGGGAGAGAGAGATCAGTGAGAGTGAGATCAGTGATAGTGAGATCAGTGAGAGAGAGCAGTGATAGTGAGATCAGTGATAGAGATCAGTGAGAGTGAGATCAATGAGAGTGTGATCAGTATCAGTGAGATCAGTGAGAGTGAGATCAGTGAGAGTGCGGTCAGTGAGAGTGAGATCAGTGAGGGTGAGATCAGTGAGGGTGAGATCAGTGAGAGGGAGATCAGTGAGAGAGAGATCAGTGAGAGAGAGATCAGTGAGAGAGAGAGATAAGTGAGGGTGAGATAAGTGAGAGTGAGATCAGTGAGAGAGAGATCAGTGAGTGCGTGAGATCAGTGAGAGAGAGATCAGTGAGAGTGAGATCAGTGAGATAGTGAGATCAGTGAGAGAGTGAGATCAGTGAGAGAGAGACCAGTGAGAGAGAGAGATCAGTGAGAGAGAGATGAGTGAGAGTGAAATCAGTCAGAGTGAGATCAGTGAGAGATGAGATGAGTGAGTGTGAGATCAGTGAGAGTGTGATCAGTGAGAGTGAGATCAGTGAGAGTGAGATCAGTGAGTGAGAGAGATCAGTGAGAGAGAGATCAGTGAGAGATCAGTGAGAGAGTGATCAGTGAGATTGAGGTCAGTGGGAATGAGAGCAGTGAGAGAGAGATCAGCGAGAGAGAGATCAGCGAGAGAGAGATCAATGAGATTGAGATCAGTGAGAATGAGATCTGTTTGAGTGAGATCAGTGACAGAGAGATCAGAGTGAGAGAGAGATCAGGGAGAGAGAGATCAGTGAGAGTGAGATCAGTGATAGTGAGATCAGTGAGAGAGAGATCAGTGATAGTGAGATCAGTGATAGAGATCAGTGAGAGTGAGATCAATGAGAGTGTGATCAGTATCAGTGAGATCAGTGAGAGTGAGATCAGTGAGAGTGCGGTCAGTGAGAGTGAGATCAGTGAGGGTGAGATCAGAAAGACAGATCAGTCAGAGTGCGATCAGTGAGAGTGAGATCAGTGAGAGAGAGAGATCAGTGAGAGAAAGACATCAGTGAGAGAGAGATTCAGTGAGAGTGTGAACAGTGAGAGTGAGATCAGTGAGAGTGATATCAGCAAGAGAAAGAGATCGGTGAGAGTGATAGCAATGAGATTGAGATCAGCGAGAGAGAGATCGGCGAAAGTGAGTTCAGTGAGAGAGAGATCAGTGAGAGTGAGATCAGTGAGTGTGAGATCAGTGAGAGAGAGATCAGTGAGAGTGAAATCAGCGAGAGAGATCAGTGAGAGAGAGATCAGTGACAGTGAGATCAGTGAGAGTGAGATCAGTGAGAGTGTGATCAGCGAGAGTGAGATCAGTGAGAGAGAGAGATCAGTGAGAGAGAGAGATCAGTGAGATTGAGATCAGTGAGAGGCAGATCAATGAGAGTGAGATCAGTGAGGTTGAGATAAGTTAGAGTGAGAGCAGTGGGAGTGAGATCAGAGAGAGTGAGATCAGTGAGAGTGAGATCAGTGAGAGTGAGATCTGTTTGAGTGAGATCAGTGAGAGTGAGATCAGTGAGAGAGAGAGAGATCAGGGAGAGAGAGATCTGTTTGAGTGAGATCAGTGAGAGTGAGATCAGTGAGAGTGAGATCTGTTTGAGTGAGATCAGTGAGAGTGAGATCAGTGAGAGAGAGAGATCAGGGACAGAGAGATCTGTTTGAGTGAGATCAGTGAGAGTGAGATCAGTGAGAGTGAGATCAGTGAGAGAGAGATCAGTGAGAGAGAGAGATCAGTGAGAGAGAGATCAGTGAGAGTAAGATCAGTGGGAGTGAGATCAGTGAGAGTGAGATCAGTGAGAGTGAGATCAGTGAGAGTGAGATCAGTGAGGTTGATATAAGTCAGAGTGAGAGCAGTGGGAGTGAGATCAGTCTGAATGAGATCAGTCTGAATGAGATCAGCGAGAGTGAGATCAGCGAGAGTGAGATCAGTGCGAGTGAGATCAGTGATAGTGCGGTCAGTGAGAGTGCGGTCAGTGAGAGTGAGATCAGGGAGAGTGAGATCAGTGAGAGATGAGATTAGTGAGTGTGAGATCAGTGAGAGTGTGATCAGTGAGAGCGAGATCAGTGAGAGTGAGATCAGTGAGTGAGAGAGATCAGTGAGAGAGAGATCAGTGAGAGATCAGTGAGAGAGTGATCAGTGAGATTGAGGTCAGTGGGAATGAGAGCAGTGAGAGAGAGATCAGCGAGAGAGAGATCAGCGAGAGAGAGATCAATGAGATTGAGATCAGTGAGAATGAGATCTGTTTGAGTGAGATCAGTGACAGAGAGATCAGAGTGAGAGAGAGATCTGGGAGAGAGAGATCAGTGAGAGTGTGATCAGTGATAGTGAGATCAGTGAGAGAGAGATCAGTGATAGTGAGATCAGTGATAGAGATCAGTGAGAGTGAGATCAATGAGAGTGTGATCAGTATCAGTGAGATCAGTGAGAGTGAGATCAGTGAGAGTGCGGTCAGTGAGAGCGAGATCAGTGTGGGTGAGATCAGTGAGCGTGAGATCAGTGAGAGGGAGTTCAGAAAGACAGATCAGTCAGAGCGCGATCAGTGAGAGTGAGATCAGTGAGAGAGAGAGATCAGTGAGAGAAAGACATCAGTGAGAGAGAGAGCAGTGAGAGTGTGAACAGTGAGAGTGAGATCAGTGAGAGTGATATCAGCAAGAGAAAGAGATCGGTGAGAGTGATATCAATGAGATTGAGATCAGCGAGAGAGAGATCGGCGAGAGTGAGTTCAGTGAGAGAGAGATCAGTGAGAGTGAGATCAGTGAGTGTGAGATCAGTGAGAGAGAGATCAGTGAAAGTGAGATCAGTGAGAGTGAGATCAGTGAGTGTGAGATCAGTGAGAGAGAGATCAGTGAAAGTGAGATCAGTGCGAGTGAGATCAGTGAGAGAGAGATCAGTGAGAGAGAGATCAGTGAGAGTGAGATCAGTGACAGTGAGATCAGTGAGAGTGAGATCAGTGAGAGTGTGATCAGCGAGAGTGAGATCAGTGAGAGAGAGATCAGTGAGAGAGAGATCAGTGAGAGAGAGACCAGTGAGAGTGAGATCAGGGAGAGTGAGATCAGTGAGAGAGAGACCAGTGAGAGAGAGAGATCAGTGAGAGAGAGATGAGTGAGAGTGAGATCAGTGAGAGTGAGATCAGTGAGAGTGAGATCAGTGATAGTGCGGTCAGTGAGAGTGAGATCAGTGAGAGGCAGATCAATGAGAGTGAGATCAGTGAGGTTGAGATAAGTCAGAGTGAGAGCAGTGGGAGTGAGATCAGTGAGAGTGAGATCAGTGAGAGTGAGATCTGTTTGAGTGAGATCAGTGAGAGTGAGATCAGTGAGAGAGAGAGATCAGAGAGAGAGATCTGTTTGAGTGAGATCAGTGAGAGTGAGATCAGTGAGAGTGAGATCTGTTTGAGTGAGATCAGTGAGAGTGAGATCAGTGAGAGAGAGAGATCAGTCAGAGTGAGAGCTGTGGGATTGAGATCAGTCTGAATGAGATCAGTCTGAATGAGATCAGCGAGAGTGAGATCAGCGCGAGTGAGATCAGTGATAGTGCGGTCAGTGAGAGTGCGGTCAGTGCGAGTAAGATCAGGGAGAGTGAGATCAGTGAGAGATCAGTGGGTAGAGAGATCAGTGAGAGAGAGATCAGTGAGAGTGAGATCAGTGAGAGAGAGATCAGTGAGAAAGAGAGAGATCAGTGAGAGTGATATCAATGATAGTGAGATCAGTGATAGTGAGATCAGTGAGAGTGAGATCAGTGAGAGGGAGATCAGTGAGAGAGAGATCAGTGAGAGTGAGATCAGTGCGAGTGAGATCAGTGAGAGAGAGATCAGTGAGAGAGAGATCAGTGAGAGTGAGATCAGTGCGAGAGAGATCAGGGAGAGTGAGATCAGTGGGAGAGAGATCAGTGAGAGTGAGATCATTGACGTTGAGATAAGTCAGAGTGAGAGCAGTGGGAGTGAGATTAGTCTGAATGAGATCAGTCTGAATGAGATCAGCGAGAGTGAGATCAGCGAGAGTGAGATCAGTGCGAGTGAGATCAGTGACAGTGCGGTCAGTGAGAGTGCGGTCAGTGAGAGGGAGATCAGGGAGAGTGAGATCAGTGAGAGAGAGATCAGTGAGAGTGAGATCAAAGAGAGAGATCAGTGAGAGAGAGATCAGTGACAGTGAGATCAGTGAGAGTGAGATCAGTGAGAGTGTGATCAGCGAGAGTGAGATCAGTGAGAGAGAGATCAGTGAGAGAGAGAGATCAGTGAGAGAGAGACCAGTGAGAGTGAGATCAGGGAGAGTGAGATCAGTGAGAGAGAGACCAGTGAGAGAGAGAGATCAGTGAGAGAGAGATGAGTGAGAGTGAGATCAGTGAGAGTGAGATCAGTGAGAGTGAGATCAGGGAGAGAGAGATCAGTGAGAGTGAGATCAGTGAGAGGCAGATCAATGAGAGTGAGATCAGTGAGGTTGAGATAAGTCAGAGTGAGAGCAGTGGGAGTGAGATCAGTGAGAGTGAGATCAGTGAGAGTGAGATCAGTGAGAGTGAGATCTGTTTGAGTGAGATCAGTGAGAGTGAGATCAGTGAGAGAGAGAGATCAGAGAGAGAGATCTGTTTGAGTGAGATCAGTGAGAGTGAGATCAGTGAGAGTGAGATCTGTTTGAGTGAGATCAGTGAGAGTGAGATCAGTGAGAGAGAGAGATCAGGGACAGAGAGATCTGTTTGAGTGAGATCAGTGAGAGTGAGATCAGTGAGAGTGAGATCAGTGATAGAGAGATCAGTGAGAGAGAGAGATCAGTTTGAGAGAGATCAATGAGAGTGAGATCAGTGGGAGTGAGATCAGTGAGAGTGAGATCAGTGAGAGTGAGATCAGTGAGAGTGAGATCAGTGAGGTTGAGATAAGTCAGAGTGAGAGCAGTGGGAGTGAGATCAGTCTGAATGAGATCAGTCTGAATGAGATCAGCGAGAGTGAGATCAGCGAGAGTGAGATCAGTGCGAGTGAGATCAGTGATAGTGCGGTCAGTGAGAGTGCGGTCAGTGAGAGTGAGATCAGGGAGAGTGAGATCAGTGAGAGAGAGATCAGCGAGAGAGAGATCAGTGAGAGTGAGATCAGTGAGTGTGAGATCAGTGAGAGAGAGATCAGTGAAAGTGAGATCAGTGAGAGAGATCAGTGAGAGAGAGATCAGTGACAGTGAGATCAGTGAGAGTGAGATAAGTGAGAGTGTGTTCAGCGAGAGTGATATCAGTGAGAGAGAGATCAGTGAGAGACAGATCAGTGAGAGAGAGACCAGTGAGAGTGAGATCAGGGAGAGTGAGATCAGTGAGAGAGAGACCAGTGAGAGAGGGAGATCAGTGAGAGAGAGATGAGTGAGAGTGAAATCAGTGAGAGTGAGATCAGTGAGAGTGAGATCAGGGAGAGAGAGATCAGTGAGAGTGAGATCAGTGAGAGGCAGATCAATGAGAGTGAGATCAGTGAGGTTGAGATAAGCCAGAGTGAGAGCAGTGGGAGTGAGATCAGTGAGAGTGAGATCAGTGAGAGTGAGATCAGTGAGAGTGAGATCAGTGAGGTTGAGATAAGTCAGAGTGAGAGCTGTGGGATTGAGATCAGTCTGAATGAGATCAGTCTGAATGAGATCAGCGAGAGTGAGATCAGCGCGAGTGAGATCAGTGATAGTGCGGTCAGTGAGAGTGCGGTCAGTGCGAGTGAGATCAGGGAGAGTGAGATCAGTGAGAGATCAGTGGGGAGAGAGATCAGTGAGAGAGAGATCAGTGAGAGTGAGATCAGTGAGAGAGAGATCAGTGAGAAAGAGAGAAATCAGTGAGAGTGATATCAATGATAGTGAGATCAGTGATAGTGAGATCAGTGAGAGTGAGATCAGTGAGAGAGAGATCAGTGAGAAAGAGATCAGTGAGAATAGACAGATCAGTGCGAGTGAGATCAGTGAGAGAGAGATCAGTGAGAAAGAGAGAGATCAGTGAGAGTGATATCAATGATAGTGAGATCAGTGATAGTGAGATTAGTGAGAGTGAGATCAGTGAGAGAGAGATCAGTGAGAGAGAGATCAGTGAGTGTGAGATCAGTGAGAGAGAGATCTGCTAGAGTGAGTTCAGTGAGAGAGAGATCAGTGAGAGTGAGATCAGTGAGTGTGAGATCAGTGAGAGAGAGATCAGTGAAAGTCAGATCAGTGAGAGAGATCAGTGAGAGAGAGATCAGTGACAGTGAGATCAGTGAGAGAGATCAGTGAGAGTGAGATCAGTGAGAGAGAGATCAGTGAGAGTGAGATAAGTGAGAGAGAGAGATAAGTGAGGGTGAGATAAGTGAGAGTGAGATCAGTGAGAGAGAGATCAGTGAGTGCGTGAGATCAGTGAGAGAGAGATCAGTGAGAGTGAGATCAGTGAGATAGTGAGATCAGTGAGAGAGTGAGATCAGTGAGATTGAGATCAGTGAGAGTGAGATCAGTGAGACAGAGATCAGTGAGAGAGAGGTCAGTGAGAGAGTGAGATCAGTAAGAGAGAGATCAGCGAGAGTGAGATAAGTGAGAGTGAGATCAGTGAGAGTGAGATCAGTTAGAGAGAGAGGTCAGTGGGAGAGAGAGATCAGTGAGAGTGAGATCAGTGGGAGAGAGGTCCGTGAGAGAGAGAGATCAGTGAGAGAGATCAGTGTGAGTGAGATCAGTGAGAGATGAGATCAGTGAGTGTGAGATCAGTGAGAGTGAGATCAGTGAGTGAGAGAGATCAGTGAGAGAGAGATCAGTGAGAGATCAGTGAGAGAGTGATCAGTGAGATTGAGGTCAGTGGGAATGAGAGCAGTGAGAGAGAGATCAGTGAGAGAGAGATCAGCGAGAGAGAGATCAATGAGATTGAGATCAGTGAGAGTGAGATCAGTGAGAGAGATCAGTGAGAGAGAAATCAGTGACAGTGAGATCAGTGAGAGTGAGATCAGTGAGAGTGTGATCAGCGAGAGTGAGATCAGTGAGAGAGAGATCAGTGAGAGAGAGATCAGTGAGAGAGAGACCAGTGAGAGTGAGATCAGGGAGAGTGAGATCAGTGAGAGAGAGACCAGTGAGAGAGAGAGATCAGTGAGAGAGAGATGAGTGAGAGTGAGATCAGTGAGAGTGAGATCAGTGAGAGTGAGATCAGGGAGAGAGAGATCAGTGAGAGTGAGATCAGTGAGAGGCAGATCAATGAGAGTGAGATCAGTGAGAGTGAGATCAGTGAGATTGAGATCTGTTTGAGTGTGATCAGTGAGAGTGAGATCAGTGAGAGAGAGAGATCAGGGACAGAGAGATTTGTTTGAGTGAGATCAGCGAGAGTGAGATCAGTGAGAGAGAGAGATCAGTGAGAGAGAGATCAGTGAGAGTGAGATCAGTTGGAGTGAGATCAGTGAGAGTGAGATCAGTGAGAGTGAGATCAGTGAGAGTGAGATCAGTGAGGTTGAGATAAGTCAGAGTGAGAGCAGTGGGAGTGAGATCAGTCTGAAAGAGATCAGTCTGAATGAGATCAGTGAGAGTGAGATCAGGGAGAGTGAGATCAGTGCGAGTGAGATCAGTAATAGTGTGGTCAGTGAGAGTGCGGTCAGTGAGAGTGAGATCAGGGAGAGTGAGATCAGTGAGAGAGATCAGTGAGAAAGAGAGAGATCAGTGAGAGTGATATCAATGATAGTGAGATCAGTGATAGTGAGATCAGTGAGAGTGAGATCAGTGAGTGTGAGATCAGTGAGAGAGAGATCAGTGAGAGTGAGATCAGTGCGAGTGAGATCAGTGAGAGAGAGATCAGTGAGAAAGAGAGAGATCAGTGAGAGTGATATCAATGATAGTGAGATCAGTGATAGTGAGATCAGTGAGAGTGAGATCAGTGAGAGAGAGATCAGTGAGAGAGAGATCAGTGCGAGTGAGATCAGTGAGAGAGAGATCAGTGAGAGAGAGATCAGTGAGAGTGAGATCAGTGCGAGAGAGATCAGGGAGAGTGAGATCAGTGAGAGAGATATCAGTGAGAGTGAGATCATTGAGGTTGAGATAAGTCAGAGTGAGAGCAGTGGGAGTGAGATTAGTCTGAATGAGATCAGTCTGAATGAGATCAGCGAGAGTGAGATCAGCGAGAGTGAGATCAGTGGGAGAGAGGTCCGTGAGAGAGAGAGATCAGTGAGAGAGATCAGTGAGAGTGAGATCAGTGAGAGATGAGATTAGTGAGTGTGAGATCAGTGAGAGTGTGATCAGTGAGAGCGAGATCAGTGAGAGTGAGATCAGTGAGTGAGAGAGATCAGTGAGAGAGAGATCAGTGAGAGATCAGTGAGAGAGTGATCAGTGAGATTGAGGTCAGTGGGAATGAGAGCAGTGAGAGAGAGATCAGCGAGAGAGAGATCAATGAGATTGAGATCAGTGAGAATGAGATCTGTTTGAGTAAGATCAGTGACAGAGAGATCAGAGTGAGAGAGAGATCAGGGAGAGAGAGATCAGTGAGAGTGAGATCAGTGATAGTGAGATCAGTGAGAGAGAGAGATCAGTGATAGTGAGATCAGTGATAGAGATCAGTGAGAGTGAGATCAATGAGAGTGTGATCAGTATCAGTGAGATCAGTGAGAGTGAGATCAGTGAGAGTGCGGTCAGTGAGAGTGAGATCAGTGAGGGTGAGATCAGTGAGGGTGAGATCAGTGAGAGGGAGATCAGAAAGACAGATCAGTCAGAGTGCGATCAGTGAGAGTGAGATCAGTGAGAGAGAGAGAGATCAGTGAGAGAAAGACATCAGTGAGAGAGAGATTCAGTGAGAGTGTGAACAGTGAGAGTGAGATCAGTGAGAGTGATATCAGCAAAAGAAAGAGATCGGTGAGAGTGATAGCAATGAGATTGAGATCAGCGAGAGAGAGATCGGCGAGAGTGAGTTCAGTGAGAGAGAGAACAGTGAGAGTGAGATCAGTGAGTGTGAGATCAGTGAGAGTGAGATCAGCGAGAGAGATCAGTGAGAGAGAGATCAGTGAGAGAGAGATAAGTGAGAGAGAGAGATCAGTGAGAGAGAGATCAATGAGAGTGAGATCAGTGGGAGTGAGATCAGTGAGAGTGAGATCAGTGAGAGTGAGATCAGTGAGAGTGAGATCAGTGAGGTTGAGATAAGTCAGAGTGAGAGCAGTGGGAGTGAGATAAGTCTGAATGAGATCAGTCTGAATGAGATCAGCGAGAGTGAGATCAGCGAGAGTGAGATCAGTGCGAGTGAGATCAGTGATAGTGCGGTCAGTGAGAGTGCGGTCAGTGAGAGTGAGATCAGGGAGAGTGAGATCAGTGAGAGAGAGATCAGTGAGAGAGAGATCAGTGAGTGTGAGATCAGTGAGAGAGAGATCAGTGAAAGTGAGATCAGTGAGAGAGATCAGTGAGAGAGAGATCAGTGACAGTGAGATCAGTGAGAGTGAGATCAGTGAGAGTGTGATCAGCGAGAGTGAGATCAGTGAGAGAGAGATCAGTGAGAGAGGGATCAGTGAGAGAGAGACCAGTGAGAGTGAGATCAGGGAGAGTGAGATCAGTGAGAGAGAGAGAAATCAGAGAGAGAGAGATCTGTTTGAGTGAGATCAGTGAGAGTGAGATCATTGAGAGTGAGATCTGTTTGAGTGAGATCAGTGAGAGTGAGATCAGTGAGAGAGAGAGAGATCAGGGACAGAGAGATCTATTTGAGTGAGATCAGCGAGAGTGAGATCAGTGAGAGTGAGATCAGTGAGAGAGAGATCAGTGAGAGAGAGAGATCAGTGAGAGAGAGATAAATGAGAGTGAGATCAGTGGTAGTGAGATCAGTGAGAGTGAGATCAGTGAGAGTGAGATCAGTGAGAGTGAGATCAGTGAGGTTGAGATAAGTCAGAGTGAGAGCAGCGGGAGTGAGATCAGTCTGAATGAGATCAGTCTGAATGAGATCAGCGAGAGTGAGATCAGCGAGAGTGAGATCAGTGCGAGTGAGATCAGTGATAATGCGGTCAGTGAGAGTGCGGTCAGTGAGAGTGAGATCAGGGAGAGTGAGATCAGTGAGAGAGAGATCAGTGAGAGAGAGATCAGTGAGTGTGTGATCAGTGAGTGTGAGATCAGTGAGAGAGATCAGTGAAAGTGAGATCAGTGAGAGAGATCAGTGAGAGAGAGATCAGTGACAGTGAGATCAGTGAGAGTGAGATCAGTGAGAGTGTGATCAGCGAGAGTGAGATCAGTGAGAGAGAGATCAGTGAGAGAGAGATCAGTGAGAGAGAGACCAGTGAGAGTGAGATCAGGGAGAGTGAGATCAGTGAGAGAGAGACCAGTGAGAGAGAGATCAGTGAGAGAGAGATGAGTGAGAGTGAAATCAGTGAGAGTGAGATCAGTGAGAGTGAGATCAGGGAGAGAGAGATCAGTGAGAGTGAGATCAGTGAGAGGCAGATCAATGAGAGTGAGATCAGTGAGGCTGAGATATGTCAGAGTGAGAGCAGTGGGAGTGTGATTAGTGATAGTGAGATCAGTGAGAGTGAGATCAGTGAGAGTGAGATCAGTGAGAGAGAGAGATCAGAGAGAGAGAGAGATCTGTTTGAGTGAGATCAGTGAGAGTGAGATCAGTGAGATTGAGATCTGTTTGAGTGTGATCAGTGAGAGTGAGATCAGTGAGAGAGAGAGATCAGGGACAGAGAGATTTGTTTGAGTGAGATCAGCGAGAGTGAGATCAGTGAGAGAGAGAGATCAGTGAGAGAGAGATCAGTGAGAGTGAGATCAGTTGGAGTGAGATCAGTGAGAGTGAGATCAGTGAGAGTGAGATCAGTGAGAGTGAGATCAGTGAGGTTGAGATAAGTCAGAGTGAGAGCAGTGGGAGTGAGATCAGTCTGAAAGAGATCAGTCTGAATGAGATCAGTGAGAGTGAGATCAGGGAGAGTGAGATCAGTGCGAGTGAGATCAGTAATAGTGTGGTCAGTGAGAGTGCGGTCAGTGAGAGTGAGATCAGGGAGAGTGAGATCAGTGAGAGATCAGTGGGGAGAGAGATCAATGAGAGAGATCAGTGAGAGTGAGATCAGTGAGAGAGATCAGTGAGAAAGAGAGAGATCAGTGAGAGTGATATCAATGATAGTGAGATCAGTGATAGTGAGATCAGTGAGAGTGAGATCAGTGAGTGTGAGATCAGTGAGAGAGAGATCAGTGAGAGTGAGATCAGTGCGAGTGAGATCAGTGAGAGAGAGATCAGTGAGAAAGAGAGAGATCAGTGAGAGTGATATCAATGATAGTGAGATCAGTGATAGTGAGATCAGTGAGAGTGAGATCAGTGAGAGAGAGATCAGTGAGAGAGAGATCAGTGCGAGTGAGATCAGTGAGAGAGAGATCAGTGAGAGAGAGATCAGTGAGAGTGAGATCAGTGCGAGAGAGATCAGGGAGAGTGAGATCAGTGAGAGAGATATCAGTGAGAGTGAGATCATTGAGGTTGAGATAAGTCAGAGTGAGAGCAGTGGGAGTGAGATTAGTCTGAATGAGATCAGTCTGAATGAGATCAGCGAGAGTGAGATCAGCGAGAGTGAGATCAGTGGGAGAGAGGTCCGTGAGAGAGAGAGATCAGTGAGAGAGATCAGTGAGAGTGAGATCAGTGAGAGATGAGATTAGTGAGTGTGAGATCAGTGAGAGTGTGATCAGTGAGAGCGAGATCAGTGAGAGTGAGATCAGTGAGTGAGAGAGATCAGTGAGAGAGAGATCAGTGAGAGATCAGTGAGAGAGTGATCAGTGAGATTGAGGTCAGTGGGAATGAGAGCAGTGAGAGAGAGATCAGCGAGAGAGAGATCAATGAGATTGAGATCAGTGAGAATGAGATCTGTTTGAGTAAGATCAGTGACAGAGAGATCAGAGTGAGAGAGAGATCAGGGAGAGAGAGATCAGTGAGAGTGAGATCAGTGATAGTGAGATCAGTGAGAGAGAGAGATCAGTGATAGTGAGATCAGTGATAGAGATCAGTGAGAGTGAGATCAATGAGAGTGTGATCAGTATCAGTGAGATCAGTGAGAGTGAGATCAGTGAGAGTGCGGTCAGTGAGAGTGAGATCAGTGAGGGTGAGATCAGTGAGGGTGAGATAAGTGAGAGGGAGATCAGAAAGACAGATCAGTCAGAGTGCGATCAGTGAGAGTGAGATCAGTGAGAGAGAGAGAGATCAGTGAGAGAAAGACATCAGTGAGAGAGAGATTCAGTGAGAGTGTGAACAGTGAGAGTGAGATCAGTGAGAGTGATATCAGCAAAAGAAAGAGATCGGTGAGAGTGATAGCAATGAGATTGAGATCAGCGAGAGAGAGATCGGCGAGAGTGAGTTCAGTGAGAGAGAGAACAGTGAGAGTGAGATCAGTGAGTGTGAGATCAGTGAGAGTGAGATCAGCGAGAGAGATCAGTGAGAGAGAGATCAGTGACAGTGAGATCAGTGACAGTGAGATCAGTGAGAGTGTGATCAGCGAGAGAGAGATCAGTGCGAGAGAGATCAGTGCGAGTGAGATCAGTGAGAGAGAGATCAGTGAGAGAGAGATCAGTGAGAGTGAGATCAGTGGGAGAGAAATCAGGGAGAGTGAGATCAGTGAGAGAGAGATCAGTGAGAGTGAGATCATTGAGGTTAAGATAAGTCAGAGTGAGAGCAGTGGGAGTGAGATTAGTCTGAATGAGATCAGTCTGAATGAGATCAGCGAGAGTGAGATCAGCGAGAGTGAGATCAGTGGGAGAGAGGTCCGTGAGAGAGAGAGATCAGTGAGAGAGATCAGTGAGAGTGAGATCAGTGAGAGATGAGATTAGTGAGTGTGAGATCAGTGAGAGTGTGATCAGTGAGAGCGAGATCAGTGAGAGTGAGATCAGTGAGTGAGAGAGATCAGTGAGAGAGAGATCAGTGAGAGATCAGTGAGAGAGTGATCAGTGAGATTGAGGTCAGTGGGAATGAGAGCAGTGAGAGAGAGATCAGCGAGAGAGAGATCAATGAGATTGAGATCAGTGAGAATGAGATCTGTTTGAGTGAGATCAGTGACAGAGAGATCAGAGTGAGAGAGAGATCAGGGAGAGAGAGATCAGTGAGAGTGAGATCAGTGATAGTGAGATCAGTGAGAGAGAGATCAGTGAGAGAGAGATCAGTGATAGTGAGATCAGTGATAGAGATCAGTGAGAGTGAGATCAATGAGAGTGTGATCAGTATCAGTGAGATCAGTGAGAGTGAGATCAGTGAGAGTGCGGTCAGTGAGAGTGAGATCAGTGAGGGTGAGATCAGTGAGGGTGAGATCAGTGAGAGGGAGATCAGAAAGACAGATCAGTCAGAGTGCGATCAGTGAGAGTGAGATCAGTGAGAGAGAGAGATCAGTGAGAGAAAGACATCAGTGAGAGAGAGATCAGTGAGAGTGTGAACAGTGAGAGTGAGATCAGTGAGAGTGATATCAGCAAGAGAAAGAGATCGGTGAGAGTGATATCAATGAGATTGAGATCAGCGAGAGAGAGATCGGCGAGTGTGAGTTCAGTGAGAGAGAGAGATCAGTGAGAGTGAGATCAGTGAGTGTGAGATCAGTGAGAGAGAGATCAGTGAAAGTGAGATCAGTGAGAGAGATCAGTGAGAGAGAGATCAATGATAATGCGGTCAGTGAGAGTGCGGTCAGTGAGAGTGAGATCAGGGAGAGTGAGATCAGTGAGAGAGAGATCAGTGAGAGAGAGATCAGTGAGTGTGTGATCAGTGAGTGTGAGATCAGTGAGAGAGATCAGTGAAAGTGAGATCAGTGAGAGAGATCAGTGAGAGAGAGATCAGTGACAGTGAGATCAGTGAGAGTGAGATCAGTGAGAGTGTGATCAGCGAGAGTGAGATCAGTGAGAGAGAGATCAGTGAGAGAGAGATCAGTGAGAGAGAGACCAGTGAGAGTGAGATCAGGGAGAGTGAGATCAGTGAGAGAGAGACCAGTGAGAGAGAGATCAGTGAGAGAGAGATGAGTGAGAGTGAAATCAGTGAGAGTGAGATCAGTGAGAGTGAGATCAGGGAGAGAGAGATCAGTGAGAGTGAGATCAGTGAGAGGCAGATCAATGAGAGTGAGATCAGTGAGGTTGAGATATGTCAGAGTGA
Source organism: Chiloscyllium plagiosum (assembly GCF_037043375.1). Classification (NCBI taxonomy): domain Eukaryota; kingdom Metazoa; phylum Chordata; class Chondrichthyes; order Orectolobiformes; family Hemiscylliidae; genus Chiloscyllium; species Chiloscyllium plagiosum. The sequence continues at coordinate 67,918,781 of NW_028270156.1, read as the reverse complement.
GAGCAGTGGGAGTGTGATTAGTGATAGTGAGATCAGTGAGAGTGAGATCAGTGAGAGTGAGATCAGTGAGAGAGAGAGATCAGAGAGAGAGAGAGATCTGTTTGAGTGAGATCAGTGAGAGTGAGATCAGTGAGATTGAGATCTGTTTGAGTGTGATCAGTGAGAGTGAGATCAGTGAGAGAGAGAGATCAGGGACAGAGAGATTTATTTGAGTGAGATCAGCGAGAGTGAGATCAGTGAGAGAGAGAGATCAGTGAGAGAGAGATCAGTGAGAGTGAGATCAGTTGGAGTGAGATCAGTGAGAGTGAGAACAGTGAGAGTGAGATCAGTGAGAGTGAGATCAGTGAGGTTGAGATAAGTCAGAGTGAGAGCAGTGGGAGTGAGATCAGTCTGAAAGAGATCAGTCTGAATGAGATCAGTGAGAGTGAGATCAGGGAGAGTGAGATCAGTGCGAGTGAGATCAGTAATAGTGTGGTCAGTGAGAGTGCGGTCAGTGAGAGTGAGATCAGGGAGAGTGAGATCAGTGAGAGATCAGTGGGGAGAGGGATCAATGAGAGAGATCAGTGAGAGTGAGATCAGTGAGAGAGATCAGTGAGAAAGAGAGAGATCAGTGAGAGTGATATCAATGATAGTGAGATCAGTGATAGTGAGATCAGTGAGAGTGAGATCAGTGAGTGTGAGATCAGTGAGAGAGAGATCAGTGAGAGTGAGATCAGTGCGAGTGAGATCAGTGAGAGAGAGATCAGTGAGAAAGAGAGAGATCAGTGAGAGTGATATCAATGATAGTGAGATCAGTGATAGTGAGATCAGTGAGAGTGAGATCAGTGAGAGAGAGATCAGTGAGAGAGAGATCAGTGCGAGTGAGATCAGTGAGAGAGAGATCAGTGAGAGAGAGATCAGTGAGAGTGAGATCAGTGCGAGAGAGATCAGGGAGAGTGAGATCAGTGAGAGAGATATCAGTGAGAGTGAGATCATTGAGGTTGAGATAAGTCAGAGTGAGAGCAGTGGGAGTGAGATTAGTCTGAATGAGATCAGTCTGAATGAGATCAGCGAGAGTGAGATCAGCGAGAGTGAGATCAGTGGGAGAGAGGTCCGTGAGAGAGAGAGATCAGTGAGAGAGATCAGTGAGAGTGAGATCAGTGAGAGATGAGATTAGTGAGTGTGAGATCAGTGAGAGTGTGATCAGTGAGAGCGAGATCAGTGAGAGTGAGATCAGTGAGTGAGAGAGATCAGTGAGAGAGAGATCAGTGAGAGATCAGTGAGAGAGTGATCAGTGAGATTGAGGTCAGTGGGAATGAGAGCAGTGAGAGAGAGATCAGCGAGAGAGAGATCAATGAGATTGAGATCAGTGAGAATGAGATCTGTTTGAGTAAGATCAGTGACAGAGAGATCAGAGTGAGAGAGAGATCAGGGAGAGAGAGATCAGTGAGAGTGAGATCAGTGATAGTGAGATCAGTGAGAGAGAGAGATCAGTGATAGTGAGATCAGTGATAGAGATCAGTGAGAGTGAGATCAATGAGAGTGTGATCAGTATCAGTGAGATCAGTGAGAGTGAGATCAGTGAGAGTGCGGTCAGTGAGAGTGAGATCAGTGAGGGTGAGATCAGTGAGGGTGAGATCAGTGAGAGGGAGATCAGAAAGACAGATCAGTCAGAGTGCGATCAGTGAGAGTGAGATCAGTGAGAGAGAGAGAGATCAGTGAGAGAAAGACATCAGTGAGAGAGAGATTCAGTGAGAGTGTGAACAGTGAGAGTGAGATCAGTGAGAGTGATATCAGCAAAAGAAAGAGATCGGTGAGAGTGATAGCAATGAAATTGAGATCAGCGAGAGAGAGATCGGCGAGAGTGAGTTCAGTGAGAGAGAGAACAGTGAGAGTGAGATCAGTGAGTGTGAGATCAGTGAGAGTGAGATCAGCGAGAGAGATCAGTGAGAGAGAGATCAGTGACAGTGAGATCAGTGAGAGTGAGATCAGTGAGAGTGTGATCAGCGAGAGAGAGATCAGTGCGAGAGAGATCAGTGCGAGTGAGATCAGTGAGAGAGAGATCAGTGAGAGAGAGATCAGTGAGAGTGAGATCAGTGCGAGAGAAATCAGGGAGAGTGAGATCAGTGAGAGAGAGATCAGTGAGAGTGAGATCATTGAGGTTGAGATAAGTCAGAGTGAGAGCAGTGGGAGTGAGATTAGTCTGAATGAGATCAGTCTGAATGAGATCAGCGAGAGTGAGATCAGCGAGAGTGAGATCAGTGGGAGAGAGGTCCGTGAGAGAGAGAGATCAGTGAGAGAGATCAGTGAGAGTGAGATCAGTGAGAGATGAGATTAGTGAGTGTGAGATCAGTGAGAGTGTGATCAGTGAGAGCGAGATCAGTGAGAGTGAGATCAGTGAGTGAGAGAGATCAGTGAGAGAGAGATCAGTGAGAGATCAGTGAGAGAGTGATCAGTGAGATTGAGGTCAGTGGGAATGAGAGCAGTGAGAGAGAGATCAGCGAGAGAGAGATCAATGAGATTGAGATCAGTGAGAATGAGATCTGTTTGAGTGAGATCAGTGACAGAGAGATCAGAGTGAGAGAGAGATCAGGGAGAGAGAGATCAGTGAGAGTGAGATCAGTGATAGTGAGATCAGTGAGAGAGAGATCAGTGAGAGAGAGATCAGTGATAGTGAGATCAGTGATAGAGATCAGTGAGAGTGAGATCAATGAGAGTGTGATCAGTATCAGTGAGATCAGTGAGAGTGAGATCAGTGAGAGTGCGGTCAGTGAGAGTGAGATCAGTGAGGGTGAGATCAGTGAGGGTGAGATCAGTGAGAGGGAGATCAGAAAGACAGATCAGTCAGAGTGCGATCAGTGAGAGTGAGATCAGTGAGAGAGAGAGATCAGTGAGAGAAAGACATCAGTGAGAGAGAGATCAGTGAGAGTGTGAACAGTGAGAGTGAGATCAGTGAGAGTGATATCAGCAAGAGAAAGAGATCGGTGAGAGTGATATCAATGAGATTGAGATCAGCGAGAGAGAGATCGGCGAGTGTGAGTTCAGTGAGAGAGAGAGATCAGTGAGAGTGAGATCAGTGAGTGTGAGATCAGTGAGAGAGAGATCAGTGAAAGTGAGATCAGTGAGAGAGATCAGTGAGAGAGAGATCAGTGACAGTGAGATCAGTGAGAGAGATCAGTGAGAGTGAGATCAGTGAGAGAGAGATCAGTGAGAGTGAGATAAGTGAGAGAGAGATAAGTGAGGGTGAGATAGGTGAGAGTGAGATCAGTGAGAGAGAGAGCAGTGAGTGCGTGAGATCAGTGAGAGAGAGATGAGTGAGAGTGAGATCAGTGAGATAGTGAGATCAGTGAGAGAGTGAGATCAGTGAGAGTGAGATCAGTGAGAGTCAGATCAGTGAGACAGAGATCAGTGAGAGAGAGGTCAGTGAGAGGGTGAGATCAGTAGGAGAGAGATCAGCGAGAGTGAGATAAGTGAGAGTGAGATCAGTGAGAGAGAGATCAGTGAGAGTGAGATCAGTGAGAGAGAGAGATCAGTGAGAGAGAAATCAGTGAGAGTGAGATCAGTGAGAGTGAGATCAGTGAGAGTGAGATCAGTGAGTGTGAGATCAGTGAGAGAGAGATCAGTGAGAGTGAGATCAGTGAGAGTGAGATCAGTGAGTGTGAGATCAGTGAGAGAGAGATCAGTGAAAGTGAGATCAGTGAGAGAGATCAGTGAGAGAGAGATCAGTGACAGTGAGATCAATGAGAGTGTGATCAGCGAGAGTGAGATCAGTGAGAGAGAGATCAGTGAGAGAGAGATCAGTGAGAGAGAGACCAGTGAGAGTGAGATCAGGGAGAGTGAGATCAGTGAGAGCGAGACCAGTGAGAGAGAGAGATCAGTGAGAGAGAGATGAGTGAGAGTGAGATCAGTGAGAGTGAGATCAGTGAGAGTGAGATCAGGGAGAGAGAGATCAGTGAGAGTGAGATCAGTGAGAGGCAGATCAATGAGAGTGAGATCAGTGAGGTTGAGATAAGTCAGAGTGAGAGCAGTGGGAGTGAGATCAGTGAGAGTGAGATCAGTGAGAGTGAGATCAGTGAGAGTGAGATCAGTGAGAGTGCGGTCAGTGAGAGCGAGATCAGTGAGGGTGAGATCAGTGAGGGTGAGATCAGTGAGAGGGAGATCAGAAGGACAGATTCGTCAGAGTGCGATCAGAGAGAGTGAGATCAGTGAGAGAGAGAGATCAGTGAGAGAGAGAAATCAGTGAGAGTGAGATCAGTGAGAGTGAGATCAGTGAGTGTGAGATCAGTGAGAGACAGATCAGTGAAAGTGAGATCAGTGAGCGAGATCAGTGAGAGAGAGATCAGTGACAGTGAGATCAATGAGAGTGTGATCAGCGAGAGTGAGATCATGAGAGAGAGATCAGTGAGAGAGAGATCAGTGAGAGAGAGACCAGTGAGAGTGAGATCAGGGAGAGTGAGATCAGTGAGAGAGAGACCAGTGAGAGAGAGAGATCAGTGAGAGAGAGATGAGTGAGAGTGAGATCAGTGAGAGTGAGATCAGTGAGAGTGAGATCAGGGAGAGAGAGATCAGTGAGAGTGAGATCAGTGAGAGGCAGATCAATGAGAGTGAGATCAGTGAGGTTGAGATAAGTCAGAGTGAGAGCAGTGGGAGTGAGATCAGTGAGAGTGAGATCAGTGAGAGTGAGATCAGTGAGAGTGAGATCTGTTTGAGTGAGATCAGTGAGAGTGAGATCAGTGAGAGAGAGAGATCAGAGAGAGAGAGATCTGTTTGAGTGAGATCAGTGAGAGTGAGATCAGTGAGGTTGAGATAAGTCAGAGAGAGAGCAGTGGGAGTGAGATCAGTCTGAATGAGATCAGTCTGAATGAGATCAGCGAGAGTGAGATCAGCGAGAGTGAGATCAGTGCGAGTGAGATCAGTGATAGTGCGGTCAGTGAGAGTGCGGTCAGTGAGAGTGAGATCAGGGAGAGTGAGATCAGTGAGAGAGAGATCAGTGAGAGAGAGATCAGTGAGAGTGTGATCAGCGAGAGTGAGATCAGTGAGAGAGAGATCAGTGAGAGAGAGACCAGTGAGAGTGAGATCAGGGAGAGTGAGATCAGTGAGAGAGAGACCAGTGAGAGAGAGAGATCAGTGAGAGAGAGATGAGTGAGAGTGAAATCAGTGAGAGTGAGATCAGTGAGAGTGAGATCAGGGAGAGAGACATCAGTGAGAGTGAGATCAGTGAGAGGCAGATCAATGAGAGTGAGATCAGTGAGGTTGAGATAAGCCAGAGTGAGAGCAGTGGGAGTGAGATCAGTGAGAGTGAGATCAGTGAGGTTGATATAAGTCAGAGTGAGATCAGTGGGAGTGAGATAAGTCTGAATGAGATCAGTCTGAATGAGATCAGCGAGAGTGAGATCAACGAGAGTGAGATCAGTGCGAGTGAGATCAGTGATAGTGCGGTCAGTGAGAGTGCGGTCAGTGCGAGTGAGATCAGGGAGAGTGAGATCAGTGAGAGATCAGTGGGGAGAGAGATCAGTGAGAGAGAGATCAGTGAGAGTGAGATCAGTGAGAGAGAGATCAGTGAGAAAGAGAGAGATCAGTGAGAGTGATATCAATGATAGTGAGATCAGTGATAGTGAGATCAGTGAGAGTGAGATCAGTGAGAGTGAGATCAGGGAGAGAGAGATCAGTGAGAGTGAGATCAGTGAGAGGCAGATCAATGAGAGTGAGATCAGTGAGGTTGAGATAAGTCAGAGTGAGAGCATTGGGAGTGAGATCAGTGAGAGTGAGATCAGTGAGAGTGAGATCAGTGAGAGTGAGATCTGTTTGAGTGAGATCAGTGAGAGTGAGATCAGTGAGAGTGAGAGATCAGAGAGAGAGAGATCTGTTTGAGTGAGATCAGTGAGAGTGAGATCAGTGAGAGTGAGATCTGTTTGAGTGAGATCAGTGATAGTGAGATCAGTGAGAGAGAGAGATCAGGGACAGAGAGATCTGTTTGAGTGAGATCAGCGAGAGTGAGATCAGTGAGAGTGAGATCAGTGATAGAGAGATCAGTGAGAGGGAGATCAGTGAGAGTGAGATCAGTGAGAGTGAGATCAGTGAGAGAGAGAGATCAGGGACAGAGAGATCTGTTTGAGTGAGATCAGCGAGAGTGAGATCAGTGCGAGTGAGATCAGTGATAGTGCGGTCAGTGAGAGTGCGGTCAGTGCGAGTGAGATCAGGGAGAGTGAGATCAGTGAGAGATCAGTGGGGAGAGAGATCAGTGAGAGAGAGATCAGTGAGAGTGAGATCAGTGAGAGAGAGATCAGTGAGAAAGAGAGAGATCAGTGAGAGTGATATCAGTGAGAGTGAGATCAGGGAGAGAGAGATCAGTGAGAGTGAGATCAGTGAGAGGCAGATCAATGAGAGTGAGATCAGTGAGGTTGAGATAAGTCAGAGTGAGAGCAGTGGGAGTGAGATCAGTGAGAGTGAGATCAGTGAGAGTGAGATCAGTGAGAGTGAGATCTGTTTGAGTGAGATCAGTGAGAGTGAGATCAGTGAGAGTGAGAGATCAGAGAGAGAGAGATCTGTTTGAGTGAGATCAGTGAGAGTGAGATCAGTGAGAGTGAGATCTGTTTTAGTGAGATCAGTGAGAGTGAGATCAGTGAGAGAGAGAGATCAGGGACAGAGAGATCTGTTTGAGTGAGATCAGCGAGAGTGAGATCAGTGAGAGTGAGATCAGTGATAGAGAGATCAGTGAGAGGGAGAGACCAGTGAGAGAGAGATCAATGAGAGTGAGATCAGTGGGAGTGAGATCAGTGAGAGTGAGATCAGTGAGAGTGAGATCAGTGAGGTTGAGATAAGTCAGAGTGAGAGCAGTGGGAGTGAGATCAGTCTGAATGAGATCAGTCTGAATGAGATCAGCGAGAGTGAGATCAGCGAGAGTGAGATCAGTGCGAGTGAGATCAGTGATAGTGCGGTCAGTGAGAGTGCGGTCAGTGAGAGTGAGATCAGGGAGAGTGAGATCAGTGAGAGAGAGATCAGTGAGAGAGAGATCAGTGAGAGTGAGATCAGTGAGTGTGAGATCAGTGAGAGAGAGATCAGTGAAAGTGAGATCAGTGAGAGAGATCAGTGAGAGAGAGATCAGTGACAGTGAGATCAGTGAGAGTGAGATAAGTGAGAGTGTGATCAGCGAGAGTGAGATCAGTGAGAGAGAGATCAGTGAGAGAGAGACCAGTGAGAGTGAGATCAGGGAGAGTGAGATCAGTGAGAGAGAGACCAGTGAGAGAGAGAGATCAGTGAGAGAGAGATGTGTGAGAGTGAAATCAGTGAGAGTGAGATCAGTGAGAGTGAGATCAGGGAGAGAGAGATCAGTGAGAGTGAGATCAGTGAGAGGCAGATCAATGAGAGTGAGACCAGTGAGGTTGAGATAAGCCAGAGTGAGAGCAGTGGGAGTGAGATCAGTGAGAGTGAGATCAGTGAGAGTGAGATCAGTGAGAGTGAGATCAGTGAGGTTGATATAAGTCAGAGTGAGAGCAGTGGGAGTGAGATCAGTCTGAATGAGATCAGTCTGAATGAGATCAGCGAGAGTGAGATCAGCGAGAGTGAGATCAGTGCGAGTGAGATCAGTGATAGTGCGGTCAGTGAGAGTGCGGTCAGTGCGAGTGAGATCAGGGAGAGTGAGATCAGTGAGAGATCAGTGGGGAGAGAGATCAGTGAGAGAGAGATCAGTGAGAGTGAGATCAGTGAGAGAGAGATCAGTGAGAAAGAGAGAGATCAGTGAGAGTGATATCAATGATAGTGAGATCAGTGATAGTGAGATCAGTGAGAGTGAGATCAGTGAGAGGCAGATCAATGAGAATGAGATCAGTGAGGTTGAGACAAGCCAGAGTGAGAGCAGTGGGAGTGAGATCAGTGAGAGTGAGATCAGTGAGAGTGAGATCAGTGAGAGTGAGATCAGTGAGAGTGAGATCAGGGAGAGGGAGATCAGTGAGAGTGAGATCAGTGAGAGGCAGATCAATGAGAATGAGATCAGTGAGGTTGAGACAAGCCAGAGTGAGAGCAGTGGGAGTGAGATCAGTGAGAGTGAGATCAGTGAGAGTGAGATCAGTGAGAGTGAGATCAGTGAGAGTGCGGTCAGTGAGAGCGAGATCAGTGAGGGTGAGATCAGTGAGGGTGAGATCAGTGAGAGGGAGATCAGAAGGACAGATTCGTCAGAGTGCGATCAGAGAGAGTGAGATCAGTGAGAGAGAGAGATCAGTGAGAGAGAGAAATCAGTGAGAGTGAGATCAGTGAGAGTGAGATCAGTGAGTGTGAGATCAGTGAGAGACAGATCAGTGAAAGTGAGATCAGTGAGAGAGACCAGTGAGAGAGAGATCAATGAGAGTGAGATCAGTGGGAGTGAGATCAGTGAGAGTGAGATCAGTGAGAGTGAGATCAGTGAGGTTGAGATAAGTCAGAGTGAGAGCAGTGGGAGTGAGATCAGTCTGAATGAGATCAGTCTGAATGAGATCAGCGAGAGTGAGATCAGCGAGAGTGAGATCAGTGCGAGTGAGATCAGTGATAGTGCGGTCAGTGAGAGTGCGGTCAGTGAGAGTGAGATCAGGGAGAGTGAGATCAGTGAGAGAGAGATCAGTGAGAGAGAGATCAGTGAGAGTGAGATCAGTGAGTGTGAGATCAGTGAGAGAGAGATCAGTGAAAGTGAGATCAGTGAGAGAGATCAGTGAGAGAGAGATCAGTGACAGTGAGATCAGTGAGAGTGAGATAAGTGAGAGTGTGATCAGCGAGAGTGAGATCAGTGAGAGAGAGATCAGTGAGAGAGAGACCAGTGAGAGTGAGATCAGGGAGAGTGAGATCAGTGAGAGAGAGACCAGTGAGAGAGAGAGATCAGTGAGAGAGAGATGTGTGAGAGTGAAATCAGTGAGAGTGAGATCAGTGAGAGTGAGATCAGGGAGAGAGAGATCAGTGAGAGTGAGATCAGTGAGAGGCAGATCAATGAGAGTGAGATCAGTGAGGTTGAGATAAGCCAGAGTGAGAGCAGTGGGAGTGAGATCAGTGAGAGTGAGATCAGTGAGAGTGAGATCAGTGAGAGTGAGATCAGTGAGGTTGATATAAGTCAGAGTGAGAGCAGTGGGAGTGAGATCAGTCTGAATGAGATCAGTCTGAATGAGATCAGCGAGAGTGAGATCAGCGAGAGTGAGATCAGTGCGAGTGAGATCAGTGATAGTGCGGTCAGTGAGAGTGCGGTCAGTGCGAGTGAGATCAGGGAGAGTGAGATCAGTGAGAGATCAGTGGGGAGAGAGATCAGTGAGAGAGAGATCAGTGAGAGTGAGATCAGTGAGAGAGAGATCAGTGAGAAAGAGAGAGATCAGTGAGAGTGATATCAATGATAGTGAGATCAGTGATAGTGAGATCAGTGAGAGTGAGATCAGTGAGAGGCAGATCAATGAGAATGAGATCAGTGAGGTTGAGACAAGCCAGAGTGAGAGCAGTGGGAGTGAGATCAGTGAGAGTGAGATCAGTGAGAGTGAGATCAGTGAGAGTGAGATCAGTGAGAGTGAGATCAGGGAGAGGGAGATCAGTGAGAGTGAGATCAGTGAGAGGCAGATCAATGAGAATGAGATCAGTGAGGTTGAGACAAGCCAGAGTGAGAGCAGTGGGAGTGAGATCAGTGAGAGTGAGATCAGTGAGAGTGAGATCAGTGAGAGTGAGATCAGTGAGAGTGCGGTCAGTGAGAGCGAGATCAGTGAGGGTGAGATCAGTGAGGGTGAGATCAGTGAGAGGGAGATCAGAAGGACAGATTCGTCAGAGTGCGATCAGAGAGAGTGAGATCAGTGAGAGAGAGAGATCAGTGAGAGAGAGAAATCAGTGAGAGTGAGATCAGTGAGAGTGAGATCAGTGAGTGTGAGATCAGTGAGAGACAGATCAGTGAAAGTGAGATCAGTGAGAGAGATCAGTGAGAGAGAGATCAGTGACAGTGAGATCTATGAGAGTGTGATCAGCGAGAGTGAGATCATGAGAGAGAGATCAGTGAGAGAGAGATCAGTGAGAGAGAGACCAGTGAGAGTGAGATCAGGGAGAGTGAGATCAGTGAGAGAGAGACCAGTGAGAGAGAGAGATCAGTGAGAGAGAGATGAGTGAGAGTGAGATCAGTGAGAGTGAGATCAGTGAGAGTGAGATCAGGGAGAGAGAGATCAGTGAGAGTGAGATCAGTGAGAGGCAGATCAATGAGAGTGAGATCAGTGAGGTTGAGATAAGTCAGAGTGAGAGCAGTGGGAGTGAGATCAGTGAGAGTGAGATCAGTGAGAGTGAGATCAGTGAGAGTGAGATCTGTTTGAGTGAGATCAGTGAGAGTGAGATCAGTGAGAGAGAGAGATCAGAGAGAGAGAGATCTGTTTGAGTGAGATCAGTGAGAGTGAGATCAGTGAGAGTGAGATCTGTTTGAGTGAGATCAGTGAGCGTGAGATCAGTGAGAGAGAGAGATCAGGGACAGAGAGATCTGTTTGAGTGAGATCAGCGAGAGTGAGATCAGTGAGAGTGAGATCAGTGATAGAGAGATCAGTGAGAGAGAGAGATCAGTGAGAGAGAGATCAATGAGAGTGAGATCAGTGGGAGTGAGATCAGTGAGAGTGAGATCAGTGAGAGTGAGATCAGTGAGAGTGAGATCAGTGAGGTTGAGATAAGTCAGAGAGAGAGCAGTGGGAGTGAGATCAGTCTGAATGAGATCAGTCTGAATGAGATCAGCGAGAGTGAGATCAGCGAGAGTGAGATCAGTGCGAGTGAGATCAGTGATAGTGCGGTCAGTGAGAGTGCGGTCAGTGAGAGTGAGATCAGGGAGAGTGAGATCAGTGAGAGAGAGATCAGTGAGAGAGAGATCAGTGAGAGTGTGATCAGCGAGAGTGAGATCAGTGAGAGAGAGATCAGTGAGAGAGAGACCAGTGAGAGTGAGATCAGGGAGAGTGAGATCAGTGAGAGAGAGACCAGTGAGAGAGAGAGATCAGTGAGAGAGAGATGAGTGAGAGTGAAATCAGTGAGAGTGAGATCAGTGAGAGTGAGATCAGGGAGAGAGACATCAGTGAGAGTGAGATCAGTGAGAGGCAGATCAATGAGAGTGAGATCAGTGAGGTTGAGATAAGCCAGAGTGAGAGCAGTGGGAGTGAGATCAGTGAGAGTGAGATCAGTGAGGTTGATATAAGTCAGAGTGAGATCAGTGGGAGTGAGATAAGTCTGAATGAGATCAGTCTGAATGAGATCAGCGAGAGTGAGATCAACGAGAGTGAGATCAGTGCGAGTGAGATCAGTGATAGTGCGGTCAGTGAGAGTGCGGTCAGTGCGAGTGAGATCAGGGAGAGTGAGATCAGTGAGAGATCAGTGGGGAGAGAGATCAGTGAGAGAGAGATCAGTGAGAGTGAGATCAGTGAGAGAGAGATCAGTGAGAAAGAGAGAGATCAGTGAGAGTGATATCAATGATAGTGAGATCAGTGATAGTGAGATCAGTGAGAGTGAGATCAGTGAGAGTGAGATCAGGGAGAGAGAGATCAGTGAGAGTGAGATCAGTGAGAGGCAGATCAATGAGAGTGAGATCAGTGAGGTTGAGATAAGTCAGAGTGAGAGCATTGGGAGTGAGATCAGTGAGAGTGAGATCAGTGAGAGTGAGATCAGTGAGAGTGAGATCTGTTTGAGTGAGATCAGTGAGAGTGAGATCAGTGAGAGTGAGAGATCAGAGAGAGAGAGATCTGTTTGAGTGAGATCAGTGAGAGTGAGATCAGTGAGAGTGAGATCTGTTTGAGTGAGATCAGTGATAGTGAGATCAGTGAGAGAGAGAGATCAGGGACAGAGAGATCTGTTTGAGTGAGATCAGCGAGAGTGAGATCAGTGAGAGTGAGATCAGTGATAGAGAGATCAGTGAGAGGGAGATCAGTGAGAGTGAGATCTGTTTGAGTGAGATCAGTGAGAGTGAGATCAGTGAGAGAGAGAGATCAGGGACAGAGAGATCTGTTTGAGTGAGATCAGCGAGAGTGAGATCAGTGCGAGTGAGATCAGTGATAGTGCGGTCAGTGAGAGTGCGGTCAGTGCGAGTGAGATCAGGGAGAGTGAGATCAGTGAGAGATCAGTGGGGAGAGAGATCAGTGAGAGAGAGATCAGTGAGAGTGAGATCAGTGAGAGAGAGATCAGTGAGAAAGAGAGAGATCAGTGAGAGTGATATCAGTGAGAGTGAGATCAGGGAGAGAGAGATCAGTGAGAGTGAGATCAGTGAGAGGCAGATCAATGAGAGTGAGATCAGTGAGGTTGAGATAAGTCAGAGTGAGAGCAGTGGGAGTGAGATCAGTGAGAGTGAGATCAGTGAGAGTGAGATCAGTGAGAGTGAGATCTGTTTGAGTGAGATCAGTGAGAGTGAGATCAGTGAGAGTGAGAGATCAGAGAGAGAGAGATCTGTTTGAGTGAGATCAGTGAGAGTGAGATCAGTGAGAGTGAGATCTGTTTTAGTGAGATCAGTGAGAGTGAGATCAGTGAGAGAGAGAGATCAGGGACAGACAGATCTGTTTGAGTGAGATCAGCGAGAGTGAGATCAGTGAGAGTGAGATCAGTGATAGAGAGATCAGTGAGAGGGAGAGACCAGTGAGAGAGAGATCAATGAGAGTGAGATCAGTGGGAGTGAGATCAGTGAGAGTGAGATCAGTGAGAGTGAGATCAGTGAGGTTGAGATAAGTCAGAGTGAGAGCAGTGGGAGTGAGATCAGTCTGAATGAGATCAGTCTGAATGAGATCAGCGAGAGTGAGATCAGCGAGAGTGAGATCAGTGCGAGTGAGATCAGTGATAGTGCGGTCAGTGAGAGTGCGGTCAGTGAGAGTGAGATCAGGGAGAGTGAGATCAGTGAGAGAGAGATCAGTGAGAGAGAGATCAGTGAGAGTGAGATCAGTGAGTGTGAGATCAGTGAGAGAGAGATCAGTGAAAGTGAGATCAGTGAGAGAGATCAGTGAGAGAGAGATCAGTGACAGTGAGATCAGTGAGAGTGAGATAAGTGAGAGTGTGATCAGCGAGAGTGAGATCAGTGAGAGAGAGATCAGTGAGAGAGAGACCAGTGAGAGTGAGATCAGGGAGAGTGAGATCAGTGAGAGAGAGACCAGTGAGAGAGAGAGATCAGTGAGAGAGAGATGTGTGAGAGTGAAATCAGTGAGAGTGAGATCAGTGAGAGTGAGATCAGGGAGAGAGAGATCAGTGAGAGTGAGATCAGTGAGAGGCAGATCAATGAGAGTGAGATCAGTGAGGTTGAGATAAGCCAGAGTGAGAGCAGTGGGAGTGAGATCAGTGAGAGTGAGATCAGTGAGAGTGAGATCAGTGAGAGTGAGATCAGTGAGGTTGATATAAGTCAGAGTGAGAGCAGTGGGAGTGAGATCAGTCTGAATGAGATCAGTCTGAATGAGATCAGCGAGAGTGAGATCAGCGAGAGTGAGATCAGTGCGAGTGAGATCAGTGATAGTGCGGTCAGTGAGAGTGCGGTCAGTGCGAGTGAGATCAGGGAGAGTGAGATCAGTGAGAGATCAGTGGGGAGAGAGATCAGTGAGAGAGAGATCAGTGAGAGTGAGATCAGTGAGAGAGAGATCAGTGAGAAAGAGAGAGATCAGTGAGAGTGATATCAATGATAGTGAGATCAGTGATAGTGAGATCAGTGAGAGTGAGATCAGTGAGAGTGAGATCAGAGAGAGAGAGATCAGTGAGAAAAGATAGATCAGTGCGAGTGAGATCAGTGAGAGAGAGATCAGTGAGAAAGAGAGAGATCAGTGAGAGTGATATCAATGATAGTGAGATCAGTGATAGTGAGATCAGTGAGAGTGAGATCAGTGAGAGAGAGATCAGTGAGAGAGAGATCAGTGCGAGTGAGATCAGTGAGAGAGAGATCAGTGAGAAAGAGAGAGATCAGTGAGAGTGATATCAATGATAGTGAGATCAGTGATAGTGAGATCAGTGAGAGTGAGATCAGTGAGAGTGAGATCAGTGAGAGAGAGATCAGTGAGAGTGAGATCAGTGCGAGTGAGATTAGCGAGAGAGAGATCAGTGAGAAAGAGTGAGATCAGTGAGAGTGATATCAATGATAGTGAGATCAGTGATAGTGAGATCAGTGAGAGTGAGATCAGTGAGAGTGAGATCAGTGAGAGAGAGATCAGTGAGAGAGAGATCAGTGCGAGTGAGATCAGTGAGAGAGAGATCAGTGAGAGTGAGATCAGTGCGAGGGAGATCAGGGAGTGTGAGATCAGTGAGAGAGAGATCAGTGAGAGTGAGATCATTGAGGTTGAGATAAGTCAGAGTGAGAGCAGTGGGAGTGAGATTAGTCTGAATGAGATCAGTCTGAATGAGATCAGCGAGAGTGAGATCAGCGAGAGTCAGATCAGTGGGAGAGAGGTCCGTGAGAGAGAGAGATCAGTGAGAGTGAGATCAGTGAGAGATGAGATTAGTGAGTGTGAGATCAGTGAGAGTGTGATCAGTGAGAGCGAGATCAGTGAGAGTGAGATCAGTGAGTGAGAGAGATCAGTGAGAGAGAGATCAGTGAGAGATCAGTGAGAGAGTGATCAGTGAGATTGAGGTCAGTGGGAATGAGAGCAGTGAGAGAGAGATCAGCGAGAGAGAGATCAGCGAGAGAGAGATCAATGAGATTGAGATCAGTGAGAATGAGATCTGTTTGAGTGAGATCAGTGACAGAGAGATCAGAGTGAGAGAGAGATCAGGGAGAGAGAGATCAGTGAGAGTGAGATCAGTGATAGTGAGATCAGTGAGAGAGAGATCAGTGATAGTGAGATCAGTGATAGAGATCAGTGAGAGTGAGATCAATGAGAGTGTGATCAGTATCAGTGAGATCAGTGAGAGTGAGATCAGTGAGAGTGCGGTCAGTGAGAGTGAGATCAGTGAAGGTGAGATCAGTGAGGGTGAGATCAGTGAGAGGGAGTTCAGAAAGACAGATCAGTCAGAGTGCGATCAGTGAGAGTGAGATCAGTGAGAGAGAGAGATCAGTGAGAGAAAGACATCAGTGAGAGAGAGATTCAGTGAGAGTATGAACAGTGAGAGTGAGATCAGTGAGAGTGATATCAGCAAGAGAAAGAGATCGGTGAGAGTGATAGCAATGAGATTGAGATCAGCGAGAGAGAGATCGGCGAGAGTGAGTTCAGTGAGAGAGAGATCAGTGAGAGTGAGATCAGTGAGTGTGAGATCAGTGAGAGAGAGATCAGTGAGAGTGAGATCAGCGAGAGAGATCAGTGAGAGAGAGAGATCAGTGAGAGAGAGATCAGTGAGATTGAGATCAGTGAAAGGCAGATCAATGAGAGTGAGATCAGTGAGGTTGAGATAAGTTAGAGTGAGAGCAGTGGGAGTGAGATCAGTGAGAGTGAGATCTGTTTGAGTGAGATCAGTGAGAGTGAGATCAGTGAGAGAGAGAGATCAGGGAGAGAGAGATCTGTTTGAGTGAGATCAGTGAGAGTGAGATCAGTGAGAGTGAGATCTGTTTGAGTGAGATTAGTGAGAGTGAGATCAGTGAGAGAGAGAGATCAGGGACAGAGAGATCTGTTAGAGTGAGATCAGTGAGAGTGAGATCAGTGAGAGTGAGATCAGTGAGAGAGAGATCAGTGAGAGAGAGAGATCAGTGAGAGAGAGATCAGTGAGAGTAAGATCAGTGGGAGTGAGATCAGTGAGAGTGAGATCAGTGAGAGTGAGATCAGTGAGAGTGAGATCAGTGAGGTTGAGATAAGTCAGAGTGAGAGCAGTGGGAGTGAGATCAGTCTGAATGAGATCAGTCTGAATGAGATCAGCGAGAGTGAGATCAGCGAGAGTGAGATCAGTGCGAGTGAGATCAGTGATAGTGCGGTCAGTGAGAGTGCGGTCAGTGAGAGTGAGATCAGGGAGAGTGAGATCAGTGAGAGATCAGTGGGGAGAGAGATCAGTGAGAGAGAGATCAGTGAGAGTGAGATCAGTGAGAGAGAGATCAGTGAGAAAGAGAGAGATCAGTGAGAGTGATATCAATGATAGTGAGATCACTGATAGTGAGATCAGTGAGAGTGAGATCAGTGAGAGTGAGATCAGTGAGAGAGAGATCAGTGAGAGTGAGATCAGTGAGAGTGAGATCAGTGAGAGAGAGATCAGTGAGAAAGAGAGAGATCAGTGAGAGTGATATCAATGATAGTGAGATCAGTGAGAGTGAGATCAGTGAGAGTGAGATCAGTGAGATTGAGATCAGTGAGAGAGAGATCAGTGAGAGTGAGATCAGTGCGAGTGAGATCAGTGAGAGAGAGATCAGTGAGAGAGAGATCAGTGAGAGTGAGATCAGTGCGAGAGAGATCATGGAGAGTGAGATCAGTGGGAGAGAGAGATCAGTGAGAGAGAGATCAATGAGAGTGAGATCAGTGAGAGAGAGATCAGTGAGAGTGAGATCAGTGAGAGAGAGGTCAGTGAGAAAGAGAGAGATCAGTGAGAGTGATATCAATGATAGTGAGATCACTGATAGTGAGATCAGTGAGAGTGAGATCAGTGAGAGTGAGATCAGTGAGAGAGAGATCAGTGAGAGTGAGATCAGTGAGAGTGAGATCAGTGAGAGAGAGATCAGTGAGAAAGAGAGAGATCAGTGAGAGTGATATCAATGATAGTGAGATCAGTGAGAGTGAGATCAGTGAGAGTGAGATCAGTGAGATTGAGATCAGTGAGAGAGAGATCAGTGAGAGTGCGATCAGTGCGAGTGAGATCAGTGAGAGAGAGATCAGTGAGAAAGAGATCAGTGAGAGTGAGATCAGTGCGAGAGAGATCATGGAGAGTGAGATCAGTGGGAGAGAGATCAGTGAGAGTGAGATCATTGAGGTTGAGATAAGTCAGAGTGAGAGCAGTGGGAGTGAGATTAGTCTGAATGAGAGCAGTCTGAATGAGATCAGCGAGAGTGAGATCAGCGAAAGTGAGATCAGTGCGAGTGAGATCAGTGATAGTGCGGTCAGTGAGAGTGCGGTCAGTGAGAGTGAGATCAGGGAGAGTGAGATCAGTGAGAGAGAGATCAGTGTGAGTGTGTTCAGCGAGAGAGATCAGTGAGAGAGAGATCAGTGACAGTGAGATCAGTGAGAGTGAGATCAGTGAGAGTGTGATCAGCGAGAGTGAGATCAGTGAGAGAGAGATCAGTGAGAGAGAGATCAGTGAGAGAGAGACCAGTGAGAGTGAGATCAGGGAGAGTGAGATCAGTGAGAGAGAGAGCAGTGAGAGAGAGAGAGATCAGTGAGAGAGAGATGAGTGAGAGTGAGATCAGTGAGAGTGAGATCAGTGAGAGTGAGATCAGGGAGAGAGAGATCAGTGAGAGTGAGATCAGTGAGAGGCAGATCAATGAGAGTGAGATCAGTGAGGTTGAGATAAGTCAGAGTGATAGCAGTGGGATTGAGATCAGTGAGACTGAGATCAGTGAGAGTGAGATCAGTGAGAGTGAGATCTGTTTGAGTGAGATCAGTGAGAGTGAGATCAGTGAGAGAGAGAGAGATCAGAGAGAGAGAGATCTGTTTGAGTGAGATCAGTGAGAGTGAGATCAGTGAGAGTGAGATCTGTTTGAGTGAGATCAGTGAGAGTGAGATCAGTGAGAGAGAGATCAGGGACAGAGAGATCTGTTTGAGTGAGATCAGCGAGAGTGAGATCAGTGAGAGTGAGATCAGTGATAGAGAGATCAGTGAGAGAGAGAGATCAGTGAGAGAGAGATCAATGAGAGTGAGATCAGTGGGAGTGAGATCAGTGAGAGTGAGATCAGTGAGAGTGAGATCAGTGAGAGTGAGATCAGTGAGGTTGAGATAAGTCAGAGTGAGAGCAGTGGGAGTGAGATCAGTCTGAATGAGATCAGTCTGAATGAGATCAGCGAGAGTGAGATCAGCGAGAGTGAGATCAGTGCGAGTGAGATCAGTGATAGTGCGGTCAGTGAGAGTGCGGTCAGTGAGAGTGAGATCAGGGAGAGTGAGATCAGTGAGAGAGAGATCAGTGAGAGAGAGATCAGTGAGAGTGAGATCAGTGAGTGTGAGATCAGTGAGAGAGAGATCAGTGAAAGTGAGATCAGTGAGAGAGATCAGTGAGAGAGAGATCAGTGACAGTGAGATCAGTGAGAGTGAGATAAGTGAGAGTGTGATCAGCGAGAGTGAGATCAGTGAGAGAGAGATGTGTGAGAGTGAAATCAGTGAGAGTGAGATCAGTGAGAGTGAGATCAGTGAGAGAGAGATCAGTGAGAGTGAGATCAGTGAGAGGCAGATCAATGAGAGTGAGATCAGTGACGTTGAGATAAGCCAGAGTGAGAGCAGTGGGAGTGAGATCAGTGAGAGTGAGATCAGTGAGAGTGAGATCAGTGAGAGTGAGATCAGTGAGGTTGATATAAGTCAGAGTGAGAGCAGTGGGAGTGAGATCAGTCTGAATGAGATCAGTCTGAATGAGATCAGCGAGAGTGAGATCAGCGAGAGTGAGATCAGTGCGAGTGAGATCAGTGATAGTGCGGTCAGTGAGATTGCGGTCAGTGCGAGTGAGATCAGGGAGAGTGAGATCAGTGAGAGATCAGTGGGGAGGGAGATCAGTGAGAGAGAGATCAGTGAGAGTGAGATCAGTGAGAGAGAGATCAGTGAGAAAGAGAGAGATCAGTGAGAGTGATATCAATGATAGTGAGATCAGTGATAGTGAGATCAGTGAGAGTGAGATCAGTGAGAGTGAGATCAGAGAGAGAGAGATCAGTGAGAAAAGATAGATCAGTGCGAGTGAGATCAGTGAGAGAGAGATCAGTGAGAAAGAGAGAGATCAGTGATAGTGATATCAATGATAGTGAGATCAGTGATAGTGAGATCAGTGAGAGTGAGATCAGTGAGAGAGAGATCAGTGAGAGAGAGATCAGTGCGAGTGAGATCAGTGAGAGAGAGATCAGTGAGAAAGAGAGAGATCAGTGAGAGTGATATCAATGATAGTGAGATCAGTGATAGTGAGATCAGTGAGAGTGAGATCAGTGAGAGAGAGATCAGTGAGATTGAGATCAGTGCGAGTGAGATCAGTGAGAGAGAGATCAGTGAGAGTGAGATCATTGAGGTTGAGATAAGTCAGAGTGAGAGCAGTGGGAGTGAGATTAGTCTGAATGAGATCAGTCTGAATGAGATCAGCGAGAGTGAGATCAGCGAGAGTCAGATCAGTGGGAGAGAGGTCCGTGAGAGAGAGAGATCAGTGAGAGTGAGATCAGTGAGAGATGAGATTAGTGAGTGTGAGATCAGTGAGAGTGTGATCAGTGAGAGCGAGATCAGTGAGAGTGAGATCAGTGAGTGAGAGAGATCAGTGAGAGAGAGATCAGTGAGAGATCAGTGAGAGAGTGATCAGTGAGATTGAGGTCAGTGGGAATGAGAGCAGTGAGAGAGAGATCAGCGAGAGAGAGATCAGCGAGAGAGAGATCAATGAGATTGAGATCAGTGAGAATGAGATCTGTTTGAGTGAGATCAGTGACAGAGAGATCAGAGTGAGAGAGAGATCAGGGAGAGAGAGATCAGTGAGATTGAGATCAGTGATAGTGAGATCAGTGAGAGAGAGATCAGTGATAGTGAGATCAGTGATAGAGATCAGTGAGAGTGAGATCAATGAGAGTGTGATCAGTATCAGTGAGATCAGTGAGAGTGAGATCAGTGAGAGTGCGGTCAGTGAGAGTGAGATCAGTGAAGGTGAGATCAGTGAGGGTGAGATCAGTGAGAGGGAGTTCAGAAAGACAGATCAGTCAGAGTGCGATCAGTGAGAGTGAGATCAGTGAGAGAGAGAGATCAGTGAGAGAAAGACATCAGTGAGAGAGAGATTCAGTGAGAGTATGAACAGTGAGAGTGAGATCAGTGAGAGTGATATCAGCAAGAGAAAGAGATCGGTGAGAGTGATATCAATGAGATTGAGATCAGCGAGAGAGAGATCGGCGAGAGTGAGTTCAGTGAGAGAGAGATCAGTGAGAGTGAGATCAGTGAGTGTGAGATCAGTGAGAGAGAGATCAGTGAGAGTGAGATCAGCGAGAGAGATCAGTGAGAGAGAGAGATCAGTGAGAGAGAGATCAGTGAGATTGAGATCAGTGAGAGGCAGATCAATGAGAGTGAGATCAGTGAGGTTGAGATAAGTTAGAGTGAGAGCAGTGGGAGTGAGATCAGTGAGAGTGAGATCTGTTTGAGTGAGATCAGTGAGAGTGAGATCAGTGAGAGAGAGAGATCAGGGAGAGAGAGATCTGTTTGAGTGAGATCAGTGAGAGTGAGATCAGTGAGAGTGAGATCTGTTTGAGTGAGATTAGTGAGAGTGAGATCAGTGAGAGAGAGAGATCAGGGACAGAGAGATCTGTTAGAGTGAGATCAGTGAGAGTGAGATCAGTGAGAGTGAGATCAGTGAGAGAGAGATCAGTGAGAGAGAGAGATCAGTGAGAGAGAGATCAGTGAGAGTAAGATCAGTGGGAGTGAGATCAGTGAGAGTGAGATCAGTGAGAGTGAGATCAGTGAGAGTGAGATCAGTGAGGTTGAGATAAGTCAGAGTGAGAGCAGTGGGAGTGAGATCAGTCTGAATGAGATCAGTCTGAATGAGATCAGCGAGAGTGAGATCAGCGAGAGTGAGATCAGTGCGAGTGAGATCAGTGATAGTGCGGTCAGTGAGAGTGCGGTCAGTGAGAGTGAGATCAGGGAGAGTGAGATCAGTGAGAGATCAGTGGGGAGAGAGATCAGTGAGAGAGAGATCAGTGAGAGTGAGATCAGTGAGAGAGAGATCAGTGAGAAGGAGAGAGATCAGTGAGAGTGATATCAATGATAGTGAGATCACTGATAGTGAGATCAGTGAGAGTGAGATCAGTGAGAGTGAGATCAGTGAGAGAGAGATCAGTGAGAGTGAGATCAGTGAGAGTGAGATCAGTGAGAGAGAGATCAGTGAGAAAGAGAGAGATCAGTGAGAGTGATATCAATGATAGTGAGATCAGTGAGAGTGAGATCAGTGAGAGTGAGATCAGTGAGATTGAGATCAGTGAGAGAGAGATCAGTGAGAGTGAGATCAGTGCGAGTGAGATCAGTGAGAGAGAGATCAGTGAGAGAGAGATCAGTGAGAGTGAGATCAGTGCGAGAGAGATCATGGAGAGTGAGATCAGTGGGAGAGAGAGATCAGTGAGAGAGAGATCAATGAGAGTGAGATCAGTGAGAGAGAGATCAGTGAGAGTGAGATCAGTGAGAGAGAGGTCAGTGAGAAAGAGAGAGATCAGTGAGAGTGATATCAATGATAGTGAGATCACTGATAGTGAGATCAGTGAGAGTGAGATCAGTGAGAGTGAGATCAGTGAGAGAGAGATCAGTGAGAGTGAGATCAGTGAGAGTGAGATCAGTGAGAGAGAGATCAGTGAGAAAGAGAGAGATCAGTGAGAGTGATATCAATGATAGTGAGATCAGTGAGAGTGAGATCAGTGAGAGTGAGATCAGTGAGATTGAGATCAGTGAGAGAGAGATCAGTGAGAGTGAGATCAGTGCGAGTGAGATCAGTGAGAGAGAGATCAGTGAGAAAGAGATCAGTGAGAGTGAGATCAGTGCGAGAGAGATCATGGAGAGTGAGATCAGTGGGAGAGAGATCAGTGAGAGTGAGATCATTGAGGTTGAGATAAGTCAGAGTGAGAGCAGTGGGAGTGAGATTAGTCTGAATGAGAGCAGTCTGAATGAGATCAGCGAGAGTGAGATCAGCGAAAGTGAGATCAGTGCGAGTGAGATCAGTGATAGTGCGGTCAGTGAGAGTGCGGTCAGTGAGAGTGAGATCAGGGAGAGTGAGATCAGTGAGAGAGAGATCAGTGTGAGTGTGTTCAGCGAGAGAGATCAGTGAGAGAGAGATCAGTGACAGTGAGATCAGTGAGAGTGAGATCAGTGAGAGTGTGATCAGCGAGAGTGAGATCAGTGAGAGAGAGATCAGTGAGAGAGAGATCAGTGAGAGAGAGACCAGTGAGAGTGAGATCAGGGAGAGTGAGATCAGTGAGAGAGAGAGCAGTGAGAGAGAGAGAGATCAGTGAGAGAGAGATGAGTGAGAGTGAGATCAGTGAGAGTGAGATCAGTGAGAGTGAGATCAGGGAGAGAGAGATCAGTGAGAGTGAGATCAGTGAGAGGCAGATCAATGAGAGTGAGATCAGTGAGGTTGAGATAAGTCAGAGTGATAGCAGTGGGATTGAGATCAGTGAGACTGAGATCAGTGAGAGTGAGATCAGTGAGAGTGAGATCTGTTTGAGTGAGATCAGTGAGAGTGAGATCAGTGAGAGAGAGAGAGATCAGAGAGAGAGAGATCTGTTTGAGTGAGATCAGTGAGAGTGAGATCAGTGAGAGTGAGATCTGTTTGAGTGAGATCAGTGAGAGTGAGATCAGTGAGAGAGAGATCAGGGACAGAGAGATCTGTTTGAGTGAGATCAGCGAGAGTGAGATCAGTGAGAGTGAGATCAGTGATAGAGAGATCAGTGAGAGAGAGAGATCAGTGAGAGAGAGATCAATGAGAGTGAGATCAGTGGGAGTGAGATCAGTGAGAGTGAGATCAGTGAGAGTGAGATCAGTGAGAGTGAGATCAGTGAGGTTGAGATAAGTCAGAGTGAGAGCAGTGGGAGTGAGATCAGTCTGAATGAGATCAGTCTGAATGAGATCAGCGAGAGTGAGATCAGCGAGAGTGAGATCAGTGCGAGTGAGATCAGTGATAGTGCGGTCAGTAAGAGTGCGGTCAGTGAGAGTGAGATCAGGGAGAGTGAGATCAGTGAGAGAGAGATCAGTGAGAGAGAGATCAGTGAGAGTGAGATCAGTGAGTGTGAGATCAGTGAGAGAGAGATCAGTGAAAGTGAGATCAGTGAGAGAGATCAGTGAGAGAGAGATCAGTGACAGTGAGATCAGTGAGAGTGAGATAAGTGAGAGTGTGATCAGCGAGAGTGAGATCAGTGAGAGAGAGATGTGTGAGAGTGAAATCAGTGAGAGTGAGATCAGTGAGAGTGAGATCAGTGAGAGAGAGATCAGTGAGAGTGAGATCAGTGAGAGGCAGATCAATGAGAGTGAGATCAGTGACGTTGAGATAAGCCAGAGTGAGAGCAGTGGGAGTGAGATCAGTGAGAGTGAGATCAGTGAGAGTGAGATCAGTGAGAGTGAGATCAGTGAGGTTGATATAAGTCAGAGTGAGAGCAGTGGGAGTGAGGTCAGTCTGAATGAGATCAGTCTGAATGAGATCAGCGAGAGTGAGATCAGCGAGAGTGAGATCAGTGCGAGTGAGATCAGTGATAGTGCGGTCAGTGAGATTGCGGTCAGTGCGAGTGAGATCAGGGAGAGTGAGATCAGTGAGAGATCAGTGGGGAGGGAGATCAGTGAGAGAGAGATCAGTGAGAGTGAGATCAGTGAGAGAGAGATCAGTGAGAAAGAGAGAGATCAGTGAGAGTGATATCAATGATAGTGAGATCAGTGATAGTGAGATCAGTGAGAGTGAGATCAGTGAGAGTGAGATCAGAGAGAGAGAGATCAGTGAGAAAAGATAGATCAGTGCGAGTGAGATCAGTGAGAGAGAGATCAGTGAGAAAGAGAGAGATCAGTGATAGTGATATCAATGATAGTGAGATCAGTGATAGTGAGATCAGTGAGAGTGAGATCAGTGAGAGAGAGATCAGTGAGAGAGAGATCAGTGCGAGTGAGATCAGTGAGAGAGAGATCAGTGAGAAAGAGAGAGATCAGTGAGAGTGATATCAATGATAGTGAGATCAGTGATAGTGAGATCAGTGAGAGTGAGATCAGTGAGAGAGAGATCAGTGAGATTGAGATCAGTGCGAGTGAGATTAGTGAGAGAGAGATCAGTGAGAAAGAGAGAGATCAGTGAGAGTGATATCAATGATAGTGAGATCAGTGATAGTGAGATCAGTGAGAGTGAGATCAGTGAGAGAGAGATCAGTGAGAGTGAGATCAGTGAGATTGAGATCAGTGAGAGAGAGATCAGTGAGAGTGAGATCAGTGCGAGTGAGATCAGTGAGAGAGAGATCAGTGAGAGAGAGATCAGTGAGAGTGAGATCAGTGCGAGAGAGATCATGGAGAGTGAGATCAGTGGGAGAGAGAGATCAGTGAGAGAGAGATCAATGAGAGTGAGATCAGTGAGAGAGAGATCAGTGAGAGTGAGATCAGTGAGAGAGAGGTCAGTGAGAAAGAGAGAGATCAGTGAGAGTGATATCAATGATAGTGAGATCACTGATAGTGAGATCAGTGAGAGTGAGATCAGTGAGAGTGAGATCAGTGAGAGAGAGATCAGTGAGAGTGAGATCAGTGAGAGTGAGATCAGTGAGAGAGAGATCAGTGAGAGAGAGATCAGTGAGAGAGAGATCAGTGAGAGTGAGATCAGTGCGAGAGAGATCATGGAGAGTGTGATCAGTGGGAGAGAGATCAGTGAGAGTGAGATCATTGAGGTTGAGATAAGTCAGAGTGAGAGCAGTGGGAGTGAGATTAGTCTGAATGAGAGCAGTCTGAATGAGATCAGCGAGAGTGAGATCAGCGAAAGTGAGATCAGTGCGAGTGAGATCAGTGATAGTGCGGTCAGTGAGAGTGCGGTCAGTGAGAGTGAGATCAGGGAGAGTGAGATCAGTGAGAGAGAGATCAGTGTGAGTGTGTTCAGCGAGAGAGATCAGTGAGAGAGAGATCAGTGACAGTGAGATCAGTGAGAGTGAGATCAGTGAGAGTGTGATCAGCGAGAGTGAGATCAGTGAGAGAGAGATCAGTGAGAGAGAGATCTGTTTGAGTGAGATCAGTGAGAGTGAGATCAGTGAGAGTGAGATCTGTTTGAGTGAGATCAGTGAGAGTGAGATCAGAGAGAGAGAGATCAGTGAGAAAAGATAGATCAGTGCGAGTGAGATCAGTGAGAGAGAGATCAGTGAGAAAGAGAGAGATCAGTGATAGTGATATCAATGATAGTGAGATCAGTGATAGTGAGATCAGTGAGAGTGAGATCAGTGAGTGAGAGATCAGTGAGAGAGAGATCAGTGCGAGTGAGATCAGTGAGAGAGAGATCAGTGAGAAAGAGAGAGATCAGTGAGAGTGATATCAATGATAGTGAGATCAGTGATAGTGAGATCAGTGAGAGTGAGATCAGTGAGAGAGAGATCAGTGAGAGAGAGATCAGTGCGAGTGAGATCAGTGAGAGAGAGATCAGTGAGAGAGAGATCAGTGAGAGTGAGATCAGTGCGAGAGAGATCAGGGAGAGTGAGATCAGTGAGAGAGAGATCAGTGAGAGTGAGATCATTGAGGTTGAGATAAGTCAGAGTGAGAGCAGTGGGAGTGAGATTAGTCTGAATGAGATCAGTCTGAATGAGATCAGCGAGAGTGAGATCAGCGAGAGAGAGATCAATGAGATTGAGATCAGTGAGAATGAGATCTGTTTGAGTGAGATCAGTGACAGAGAGATCAGAGTGAGAGAGAGATCAGGGAGAGAGAGATCAGTGAGAGTGAGATCAGTGATAGTTAGATCAGTGAGAGAGAGATCAGTGATAGTGAGATCAGTGAGAGAGAGATCAGTGAGAGTGAGATCAGTGGGAGAGAGGTCCGTGAGAGAGAGAGATCAGTGAGAGAGATCAGTGTGAGTGAGATCAGTGAGAGATGAGATCAGTGAGTGTGAGATCAGTGAGAGTGAGATCAGTGAGTGAGAGAGATCAGTGAGAGAGAGATCAGTGAGAGATCAGTGAGAGAGTGATCAGTGAGATTGAGGTCAGTGGGAATGAGAGCAGTGAGAGAGAGATCAGCGAGAGAGAGATCAGCGAGAGAGAGATCAATGAGATTGAGATCAGTGAGAATGAGATCTGTTTGAGTGAGATCAGTGACAGAGAGATCAGAGTGAGAGAGAGATCAGGGAGAGAGAGATCAGTGAGAGTGAGATCAGTGATAGTGAGATCAGTGAGAGTGTGATCAGTATCAGTGAGATCAGTGAGAGTGAGATCAGTGAGAGTGCGGTCAGTGAGAGTGAGATCAGTGAGGGTGAGATCAGTGAGGGTGAGATCAGTGAGAGGGAGTTCAGAAAGACAGATCAGTCAGAGTGCGATCAGTGAGAGTGAGATCAGTGAGAGAGAGAGATCAGTGAGAGAAAGACATCAGTGAGAGAGAGATTCAGTGAGAGTATGAACAGTGAGAGTGAGATCAGTGAGAGTGATATCAGCAAGAGAAAGAGATCGGTGAGAGTGATAGCAATGAGATTGAGATCAGCGAGAGAGAGATTGGCGAGAGTGAGTTCAGTGAGAGAGAGATCAGTGAGAGTGAGATCAGTGAGTGTGAGATCAGTGAGAGAGAGATCAGTGAGAGTGAGATCAGCGAGAGAGATCAGTGACAGTGAGATCAGTGAGAGTGATATCAGTGAGAGTGTGATCAGCGAGAGTGAGATCAGTGAGAGAGAGAGATCAGTGAGAGAGAGAGATCAGTGAGATTGAGATCAGTGAGAGGCAGATCAATGAGAGTGAGATCAGTGAGATTGAGATAAGTTAGAGTGAGAGCAGTGGGAGTGAGATCAGTGAGAGTGAGATCTGTTTGAGTGAGATCAGTGAGAGTGAGATCAGTGAGAGAGAGAGATCAGGGAGAGAGAGATCTGTTTGAGTGAGATCAGTGAGAGTGAGATCAGTGAGAGTGAGATCTGTTTGAGTGAGATCAGTGAGAGTGAGATCAGTGAGAGAGAGATCAGGGACAGAGAGATCTGTTTGAGTGAGATCAGTGAGAGTGAGATCAGTGAGAGTGAGATCAGTGAGAGAGAGATCAGTGAGAGAGAGAGATCAGTGAGAGAGAGATCAGTGAGAGTAAGATCAGTGGGAGTGAGATCAGTGAGAGTGAGATCAGTGAGAGTGAGATCAGTGAGGTTGAGATAAGTCAGAGTGAGAGCAGTGGGAGTGAGATCAGTCTGAATGAGATCAGTCTGAATGAGATCAGCGAGAGTGAGATCAGCGAGAGTGAGATCAGTGCGAGTGAGATCAGTGATAGTGCGGTCAGTGAGAGTGAGATCAGGGAGAGTGAGATCAGTGAGAGATCAGTGGGGAGAGAGATCAGTGAGGGAGAGATCAGTGAGAGTGAGATCAGTGAGAGTGAGATCAGTGAGAGAGAGATCAGTGAGAGTGAGATCAGTGAGAGTGAGATCAGTGAGAGAGAGATCAGTGAGAAAGAGAGAGATCAGTGAGAGTGATATCAATGATAGTGAGATCATTGAGAGTGAGATAAGTGAGAGTGTGATCAGTGAGAGTGAGATCAGTGAGAGAGAGATCAGTGAGAGTGAGATCAGTGCGAGTGAGATCAGTGAGAGAGAGATCAGTGAGAGAGAGATCAGTGAGAGAGAGAGATCAGTGAGAGATAGATGAGTGAGAGTGAGATCAGTGAGAGTGAGATCAGTGAGAGTGAGATCAGGGAGAGAGAGATCAGTGAGAGTGAGATCAGTGGGAGAGAGATCAGTGAGAGTGAGATCATTGAGGTTGAGATAAGTCAGAGTGAGAGCAGTGGGAGTGAGATTAGTCTGAATGAGAGCAGTCTGAATGAGATCAGCGAGAGTGAGATCAGCGAAAGTGAGATCAGTGCGAGTGAGATCAGTGATAGTGCGGTCAGTGAGAGTGCGGTCAGTGAGAGTGAGATCAGGGAGAGTGAGATCAGTGAGAGAGAGATCAGTGTGAGTGTGTTCAGCGAGAGAGATCAGTGAGAGAGAGATCAGTGACAGTGAGATCAGTGAGAGTGAGATCAGTGAGAGTGTGATCAGCGAGAGTGAGATCAGTGAGAGAGAGATCAGTGAGAGAGAGATCAGTGAGAGAGAGACCAGTGAGAGTGAGATCAGGGAGAGTGAGATCAGTGAGAGAGAGACCAGTGAGAGAGAGAGATCAGTGAGAGATAGATGAGTGAGAGTGAGATCAGTGAGAGTGAGATCAGTGAGAGTGAGATCAGGGAGAGAGAGATCAGTGAGAGTGAGATCAGTGAGAGGCAGATCAATGAGAGTGAGATCAGTGAGGTTGAGATAAGTCAGAGTGAGAGCAGTGGGAGTGAGATCAGTGAGAGTGAGATCAGTGAGAGTGAGATCAGTGAGAGTGAGATCTGTTTGAGTGAGATCAGTGAGAGTGAGATCAGTGAGAGAGAGAGAGAGATCAGAGAGAGAGAGACCTGTTTGAGTGAGATCAGTGAGAGTGAGATCAGTGAGAGTGAGATCTGTTTGAGTGAGATCAGTGAGAGTGAGATCAGAGAGAGAGAGATCAGTGAGAAAAGATAGATCAGTGCGAGTGAGATCAGTGAGAGAGAGATCAGTGAGAAAGAGAGAGATCAGTGATAGTGATATCAATGATAGTGAGATCAGTGATAGTGAGATCAGTGAGAGTGAGATCAGTGAGTGAGAGATCAGTGAGAGAGAGATCAGTGCGAGTGAGATCAGTGAGGGAGAGATCAGTGAGAAAGAGAGAGATCAGTGAGAGTGATATCAATGATAGTGAGATCAGTGATAGTGAGATCAGTGAGAGTGAGATCAGTGAGAGTGAGATCAGTGAGAGAGAGATCAGTGAGAGTGAGATCAGTGCGAGTGAGATTAGTGAGAGAGAGATCAGTGAGAAAGAGTGAGATCAGTGAGAGTGATATCAATGATAGTGAGATCAGTGATAGTGAGATCAGTGAGATTGAGATCAGTGAGAGTGAGATCAGTGAGAGAGAGATCAGTGAGAGAGAGATCAGTGCGAGTGAGATCAGTGAGAGAGAGATCAGTGAGAGAGAGATCAGTGAGAGTGAGATCAGTGCGAGAGAGATCAGGGAGAGTGAGATCAGTGAGAGAGAGATCAGTGAGAGTGAGATCATTGAGGTTGAGATAAGTCAGAGTGAGAGCAGTGGGAGTGAGATTAGTCTGAATGAGATCAGTCTGAATGAGATCAGCGAGAGTGAGATCAGCGAGAGTTAGATCAGTGGGAGAGAGGTCCTTGAGAGAGAGAGATGAGTGAGAGAGATCAGTGAGAGTGAGATCAGTGAGAGATGAGATTAGTGAGTGTGAGATCAGTGAGAGTGTGATCAGTGAGAGCGAGATCAGTGAGAGTGAGATCAGTGAGTGAGAGAGATCAGTGAGAGAGAGATCAGTGAGAGATCAGTGAGAGAGTGATCAGTGAGATTGAGGTCAGTGGGAATGAGAGCAGTGAGAGAGAGATCAGCGAGAGAGAGATCAGCGAGAGAGAGATCAATGAGATTGAGATCAGTGAGAATGAGATCTGTTTGAGTGAGATCAGTGACAGAGAGATCAGAGTGAGAGAGAGATCAGGGAGAGAGAGATCAGTGAGAGTGAGATCAGTGATAGTGAGATCAGTGAGAGAGAGATCAGTGATAGTGAGATCAGTGATAGAGATCAGTGAGAGTGAGATCAATGAGAGTGTGATCAGTATCAGTGAGATCAGTGAGAGTGAGATCAGTGAGAGTGCGGTCAGTGAGAGTGAGATCAGTGAGGGTGAGATCAGTGAGGGTGAGATCAGTGAGAGGGAGTTCAGAAAGACAGATCAGTCAGAGTGCGATCAGTGAGAGTGAGATCAGTGAGAGAGAGAGATCAGTGAGAGAAAGACATCAGTGAGAGAGAGATTCAGTGAGAGTATGAACAGTGAGAGTGAGATCAGTGAGAGTGATATCAGCAAGAGAAAGAGATCGGTGAGAGTGATAGCAATGAGATTGAGATCAGCGAGAGAGAGATTGGCGAGAGTGAGTTCAGTGAGAGAGAGATCAGTGAGAGTGAGATCAGTGAGTGTGAGATCAGTGAGAGAGAGATCAGTGAGAGTGAGATCAGCGAGAGAGATCAGTGAGAGAGAGATCAGTGACAGTGAGATCAGTGAGAGTGAGATCAGTGAGAGTGTGATCAGCGAGAGTGAGATCAGTGAGAGAGAGAGATCAGTGAGAGAGAGAGATCAGTGAGATTGAGATCAGTGAGAGGCAGATCAATGAGAGTGAGATCAGTGAGATTGAGATAAGTTAGAGTGAGAGCAGTGGGAGTGAGATCAGTGAGAGTGAGATCTGTTTGAGTGAGATCAGTGAGAGTGAGATCAGTGAGAGAGAGAGATCAGGGAGAGAGAGATCTGTTTGAGTGAGATCAGTGAGAGTGAGATCAGTGAGAGTGAGATCTGTTTGAGTGAGATCAGTGAGAGTGAGATCAGTGAGACAGAGAGATCAGGGACAGAGAGATCTGTTTGAGTGAGATCAGTGAGAGTGAGATCAGTGAGAGTGAGATCAGTGAGAGAGAGATCAGTGAGAGAGAGAGATCAGTGAGAGAGAGATCAGTGAGAGTAAGATCAGTGGGAGTGAGATCAGTGAGAGTGAGATCAGTGAGAGTGAGATCAGTGAGAGTGAGATCAGTGAGGTTGAGATAAGTCAGAGTGAGAGCAGTGGGAGTGAGATCAGTCAGAATGAGATCAGTCTGAATGAGATCAGCGAGAGTGAGATCAGCGAGAGTGAGATCAGTGCGAGTGAGATCAGTGATAGTGCGGTCAGTGAGAGTGCGGTCAGTGAGAGTGAGATCAGGGAGAGTGAGATCAGTGAGAGATCAGTGGGGAGAGAGATCAGTGAGGGAGAGATCAGTGAGAGTGTGATCAGTGAGAGAGAGATCAGTGAGAAAGAGAGAGATCAGTGAGAGTGATATCAATGATAGTGAGATCAGTGATAGTGAGATCAGTGAGAGTGAGATCAGTGAGAGTGAGATCAGTGAGAGAGAGATCAGTGAGAGTGAGATCAGTGAGAGTGAGATCAGTGAGAGAGAGATCAGTGAGAAAGAGAGAGATCAGTGAGAGTGATATCAATGATAGTGAGATCATTGAGAGTGAGATAAGTGAGAGTGTGATCAGTGAGAGTGAGATCAGTGAGAGAGAGATCAGTGAGAGTGAGATCAGTGCGAGTGAGATCAGTGAGAGAGAGATCAGTGAGAGAGAGATCAGTGAGAGTGACATCAGTGCGAGAGAGATCATGGAGAGTGAGATCAGTGGGAGAGAGATCAGTGAGAGTGAGATCATTGAGGTTGAGATAAGTCAGAGTGAGAGCAGTGGGAGTGAGATTAGTCTGAATGAGAGCAGTCTGAATGAGATCAGCGAGAGTGAGATCAGCGAAAGTGAGATCAGTGCGAGTGAGATCAGTGATAGTGCGGTCAGTGAGAGTGCGGTAAGTGAGAGTGAGATCAGGGAGAGTGAGATCAGTGAGAGAGAGATCAGTGTGAGTGTGTTCAGCGAGAGAGATCAGTGAGAGAGAGATCAGTGACAGTGAGATCAGTGAGAGTGAGATCAGTGAGAGTGTGATCAGCGAGAGTGAGATCAGTGAGAGAGAGATCAGTGAGAGAGAGATCAGTGAGAGAGAGACCAGTGAGAGTGAGATCAGGGAGAGTGAGATCAGTGAGAGAGAGACCAGTGAGAGAGAGAGATCAGTGAGAGAGAGATGAGTGAGAGTGAGATCAGTGAGAGTGAGATCAGTGAGAGTGAGATCAGTGAGAGAGAGATCAGTGAGAGTGAGATCAGTGAGAGGCAGATCAATGAGAGTGAGATCAGTGAGGTTGAGATAAGTCAGAGTGAGAGCAGTGGGAGTGAGATCAGTGAGAGTGAGATCAGTGAGAGTGAGATCAGTGAGAGTGAGATCTGTTTGAGTGAGATCAGTGAGAGAGAGATCAGTGAGAAAGAGAGAGATCAGTGATAGTGATATCAATGATAGTGAGATCAGTGATAGTGAGATCAGTGAGAGTGAGATCAGTGAGTGAGAGATCAGTGAGAGAGAGATCAGTGCGAGTGAGATCAGTGAGGGAGAGATCAGTGAGAAAGAGAGAGATCAGTGAGAGTGATATCAATGATAGTGAGATCAGTGATAGTGAGATCAGTGAGAGTGAGATCAGTGAGAGTGAGATCAGTGAGAGAGAGATCAGTGAGAGTGAGATCAGTGCGAGTGAGATTAGTGAGAGAGAGATCAGTGAGAAAGAGTGAGATCAGTGAGAGTGATATCAATGATAGTGAGATCAGTGATAGTGAGATCAGTGAGATTGAGATCAGTGAGAGTGAGATCAGTGAGAGAGAGATCAGTGAGAGAGAGATCAGTGCGAGTGAGATCAGTGAGAGAGAGATCAGTGAGAGAGAGATCAGTGAGAGTGAGATCAGTGCGAGAGAGATCAGGGAGAGTGAGATCAGTTAGAGAGAGATCAGTGAGAGTGAGATCATTGAGGTTGAGATAAGTCAGAGTGAGAGCAATGGGAGTGAGATTAGTCTGAATGAGATCAGTCTGAATGAGATCAGCGAGAGTGAGATCAGCGAGAGTGAGATCAGTGGGAGAGAGGTCCGTGAGAGAGAGAGATGAGTGAGAGAGATCAGTGAGAGTGAGATCAGTGAGAGATGAGATTAGTGAGTGTGAGATCAGTGAGAGTGTGATCAGTGAGAGCGAGATCAGTGAGAGTGAGATCAGTGAGTGAGAGAGATCAGTGAGAGAGAGATCAGTGAGAGATCAGTGAGAGAGTGATCAGTGAGATTGAGGTCAGTGGGAATGAGAGCAGTGAGAGAGAGATCAGCGAGAGAGAGATCAGCGAGAGAGAGATCAATGAGATTGAGATCAGTGAGAATGAGATCTGTTTGAGTGAGATCAGTGACAGAGAGATCAGAGTGAGAGAGAGATCAGGGAGAGAGAGATCAGTGAGAGTGAGATCAGTGATAGTGAGATCAGTGAGAGAGAGATCAGTGATAGTGAGATCAGTGATAGAGATCAGTGAGAGTGAGATCAATGAGAGTGTAATCAGTATCAGTGAGATCAGTGAGAGTGAGATCAGTGAGAGTGCGGTCAGTGAGAGTGAGATCAGTGAGGGTGAGATCAGTGAGGGTGAGATCAGTGAGAGGGAGTTCAGAAAGACAGATCAGTCAGAGTGCGATCAGTGAGAGTGAGATCAGTGAGAGAGAGAGATCAGTGAGAGAAAGACATCAGTGAGAGAGAGATTCAGTGAGAGTATGAACAGTGAGAGTGAGATCAGTGAGAGTGATATCAGCAAGAGAAAGAGATCGGTGAGAGTGATAGCAATGAGATTGAGATCAGCGAGAGAGAGATTGGCGAGAGTGAGTTCAGTGAGAGAGAGATCAGTGAGAGTGAGATCAGTGAGTGTGAGATCAGTGAGAGAGAGATCAGTGAGAGTGAGATCAGCGAGAGAGATCAGTGAGAGAGAGATCAGTGACAGTGAGATCAGTGAGAGTGAGATCAGTGAGAGTGTGATCAGCGAGAGTGAGATCAGTGAGAGAGAGAGATCAGTGAGAGAGAGAGATCAGTGAGATTGAGATCAGTGAGAGGCAGATCAATGAGAGTGAGATCAGTGTGATTGAGATAAGTTAGAGTGAGAGCAGTGGGAGTGAGATCAGTGAGAGTGAGATCTGTTTGAGTGAGATCAGTGAGAGTGAGATCAGTGAGAGAGAGAGATCAGGGAGAGAGAGATCTGTTTGAGTGAGATCAGTGAGAGTGAGATCAGTGAGAGTGAGATCTGTTTGAGTGAGATCAGTGAGAGTGAGATCAGTGAGAGAGAGAGATCAGGGTCAGAGAGATCTGTTTGAGTGAGATCAGTGAGAGTGAGATCAGTGAGAGTGAGATCAGTGAGAGAGAGATCAGTGAGAGAGAGAGATCAGTGAGAGAGAGATCAGTGAGAGTAAGATCAGTGGGAGTGAGATCAGTGAGAGTGAGATCAGTGAGAGTGAGATCAGTGAGAGTGAGATCAGTGAGGTTGAGATAAGTCAGAGTGAGAGCAGTGGGAGTGAGATCAGTCTGAATGAGATCAGTCTGAATGAGATCAGCAAGAGTGAGATCAGCGAGAGTGAGATCAGTGCGAGTGAGATCAGTGATAGTGCGGTCAGTGAGAGTGCGGTCAGTGAGAGTGAGATCAGGGAGAGTGAGATCAGTGAGAGATCAGTGGGGAGAGAGATCAGTGAGGGAGAGATCAGTGAGAGTGTGATCAGTGAGAGAGAGATCAGTGAGAAAGAGAGAGATCAGTGAGAGTGATATCAATGATAGTGAGATCAGTGATAGTGAGATCAGTGAGAGTGAGATCAGTGAGAGTGAGATCAGTGAGAGAGAGATCAGTGAGAGTGAGATCAGTGAGAGTGAGATCAGTGAGAGAGAGATCAGTGAGAAAGAGAGAGATCAGTGAGAGTGATATCAATGATAGTGAGATCATTGAGAGTGAGATATGTGAGAGTGTGATCAGTGAGAGTGAGATCAGTGAGAGAGAGATCAGTGAGAGTGAGATCAGTGCGAGTGAGATCAGTGAGAGAGAGATCAGTGAGAGAGAGATCAGTGAGAGTGACATCAGTGCGAGAGAGATCATGGAGAGTGAGATCAGTGGGAGAGAGATCAGTGAGAGTGAGATCATTGAGGTTGAGATAAGTCAGAGTGAGAGCAGTGGGAGTGAGATTAGTCTGAATGAGAGCAGTCTGAATGAGATCAGCGAGAGTGAGATCAGCGAAAGTGAGATCAGTGCGAGTGAGATCAGTGATAGTGCGGTCAGTGAGAGTGCGGTCAGTGAGAATGAGATCAGGGAGAGTGAGATCAGTGAGAGAGAGATCAGTGTGAGTGTGTTCAGCGAGAGAGATCAGTGAGAGAGAGATCAGTGACAGTGAGATCAGTGAGAGTGAGATCAGTGAGAGTGTGATCAGCGAGAGTGAGATCAGTGAGAGTGAGATCAGCGAAAGTGAGATCAGTGCGAGTGAGATCAGTGAGAGAGAGACCAGTGAGAGTGAGATCAGGGAGAGTGAGATCAGTGAGAGAGAGACCAGTGAGAGAGAGAGATCAGTGAGAGAGAGATGAGTGAGAGTGAGATCAGTGAGAGTGAGATCAGTGAGAGTGAGATCAGGGAGAGAGAGATCAGTGAGAGTGAGATCAGTGAGAGGCAGATCAATGAGAGTGAGATCAGTGAGGTTGAGATAAGTCAGAGTGAGAGCAGTGGGAGTGAGATCAGTGAGAGTGAGATCAGTGAGAGTGAGATCAGTGAGAGTGAGATCTGTTTGAGTGAGATCAGTGAGAGTGAGATCAGTGAGAGAGAGAGAGATCAGAGAGAGAGAGATCTGTTTGAGTGAGATCAGTGAGAGTGAGATCAGTGAGAGTGAGATCTGTTTGGGTGAGATCAGTGAGAGTGAGATCAGTGAGAGAGAGAGATCAGGGACAGAGAGATCTGTTTGAGTGAGATCAGCGAGAGTGAGATCAGTGAGAGTGAGATCAGTGATAGAGAGATCAGTGAGAGAGAGAGATCAGTGAGAGAGAGATCAATGAGAGTGAGATCAGTGGGAGTGAGATCAGTGAGAGTGAGATCAGTGAGAGTGAGATCAGTGAGAGTGAGATCAGTGAGGTTGAGATAAGTCAGAGTGAGAGCAGTGGGAGTGAGATAAGTCTGAATGAGATCAGTCTGAATGAGATCAGCGAGAGTGAGATCAGCGAGAGTGAGATCAGTGCGAGTGAGATCAGGGAGAGTGAGATCAGTGAGAGAGAGATCAGTGAGAGAGAGATCAGTGAAAGTGAGATCAGTGAGAGAGATCAGTGAGAGAGAGATCAGTGACAGTGAGATCAGTGAGAGTGAGATAAGTGAGAGTGTGATCAGCGAGAGTGAGATCAGTGAGAGACAGATCAGTGAGAGAGAGATCAGTGATAGAGAGACCAGTGAGAGTGAGATCAGGGAGAGTGAGATCAGTGAGAGAGAGACCAGTGAGAGAGAGAGATCAATGAGAGAGAGATGAGTGAGAGTGAAATCAGTGAGAGAGAGATCAGTGAGAGTGAGATCAGGGAGAGAGAGATCAGTGAGAGTGAGATCAGTGAGAGGCAGATCAATGAGAATGAGATCAGTGAGGTTGAGACAAGCCAGAGTGAGAGCAGTGGGAGTGAGATCAGTGAGAGTGAGATCAGTGAGAGTGAGATCAGTGAGAGTGAGATCAGTGAGGTTGAGATAAGTCAGAGTGAGAGCAGTGGGAGTGAGATCAGTCTGAATGAGATCAGTCTGAATGAGATCAGCGAGAGTGAGATCTGTTTGAGTGAGATCAGTGAGAGTGAGATCAGTGAGAGAGAGAGATCAGGGTCAGAGAGATCTGTTTGAGTGAGATCAGTGAGAGTGAGATCAGTGAGAGTGAGATCAGTGAGAGAGAGATCAGTGAGAGAGAGAGATCAGTGAGAGAGAGATCAGTGAGAGTAAGATCAGTGGGAGTGAGATCAGTGAGAGTGAGATCAGTGAGAGTGAGATCAGTGAGAGTGAGATCAGTGAGGTTGAGATAAGTCAGAGTGAGAGCAGTGGGAGTGAGATCAGTCTGAATGAGATCAGTCTGAATGAGATCAGCAAGAGTGAGATCAGCGAGAGTGAGATCAGTGCGAGTGAGATCAGTGATAGTGCGGTCAGTGAGAGTGCGGTCAGTGAGAGTGAGATCAGGGAGAGTGAGATCAGTGAGAGATCAGTGGGGAGAGAGATCAGTGAGGGAGAGATCAGTGAGAGTGTGATCAGTGAGAGAGAGATCAGTGAGAAAGAGAGAGATCAGTGAGAGTGATATCAATGATAGTGAGATCAGTGATAGTGAGATCAGTGAGAGTGAGATCAGTGAGAGTGAGATCAGTGAGAGAGAGATCAGTGAGAGTGAGATCAGTGAGAGTGAGATCAGTGAGAGAGAGATCAGTGAGAAAGAGAGAGATCAGTGAGAGTGATATCAATGATAGTGAGATCATTGAGAGTGAGATATGTGAGAGTGTGATCAGTGAGAGTGAGATCAGTGAGAGAGAGATCAGTGAGAGTGAGATCAGTGCGAGTGAGATCAGTGAGAGAGAGATCAGTGAGAGAGAGATCAGTGAGAGTGACATCAGTGCGAGAGAGATCATGGAGAGTGAGATCAGTGGGAGAGAGATCAGTGAGAGTGAGATCATTGAGGTTGAGATAAGTCAGAGTGAGAGCAGTGGGAGTGAGATTAGTCTGAATGAGAGCAGTCTGAATGAGATCAGCGAGAGTGAGATCAGCGAAAGTGAGATCAGTGCGAGTGAGATCAGTGATAGTGCGGTCAGTGAGAGTGCGGTCAGTGAGAATGAGATCAGGGAGAGTGAGATCAGTGAGAGAGAGATCAGTGTGAGTGTGTTCAGCGAGAGAGATCAGTGAGAGAGAGATCAGTGACAGTGAGATCAGTGAGAGTGAGATCAGTGAGAGTGTGATCAGCGAGAGTGAGATCAGTGAGAGTGAGATCAGCGAAAGTGAGATCAGTGCGAGTGAGATCAGTGAGAGAGAGACCAGTGAGAGTGAGATCAGGGAGAGTGAGATCAGTGAGAGAGAGACCAGTGAGAGAGAGAGATCAGTGAGAGAGAGATGAGTGAGAGTGAGATCAGTGAGAGTGAGATCAGTGAGAGTGAGATCAGGGAGAGAGAGATCAGTGAGAGTGAGATCAGTGAGAGGCAGATCAATGAGAGTGAGATCAGTGAGGTTGAGATAAGTCAGAGTGAGAGCAGTGGGAGTGAGATCAGTGAGAGTGAGATCAGTGAGAGTGAGATCAGTGAGAGTGAGATCTGTTTGAGTGAGATCAGTGAGAGTGAGATCAGTGAGAGAGAGAGAGATCAGAGAGAGAGAGATCTGTTTGAGTGAGATCAGTGAGAGTGAGATCAGTGAGAGTGAGATCTGTTTGGGTGAGATCAGTGAGAGTGAGATCAGTGAGAGAGAGAGATCAGGGACAGAGAGATCTGTTTGAGTGAGATCAGCGAGAGTGAGATCAGTGAGAGTGAGATCAGTGATAGAGAGATCAGTGAGAGAGAGAGATCAGTGAGAGAGAGATCAATGAGAGTGAGATCAGTGGGAGTGAGATCAGTGAGAGTGAGATCAGTGAGAGTGAGATCAGTGAGAGTGAGATCAGTGAGGTTGAGATAAGTCAGAGTGAGAGCAGTGGGAGTGAGATAAGTCTGAATGAGATCAGTCTGAATGAGATCAGCGAGAGTGAGATCAGCGAGAGTGAGATCAGTGCGAGTGAGATCAGGGAGAGTGAGATCAGTGAGAGAGAGATCAGTGAGAGAGAGATCAGTGAAAGTGAGATCAGTGAGAGAGATCAGTGAGAGAGAGATCAGTGACAGTGAGATCAGTGAGAGTGAGATAAGTGAGAGTGTGATCAGCGAGAGTGAGATCAGTGAGAGACAGATCAGTGAGAGAGAGATCAGTGATAGAGAGACCAGTGAGAGTGAGATCAGGGAGAGTGAGATCAGTGAGAGAGAGACCAGTGAGAGAGAGAGATCAATGAGAGAGAGATGAGTGAGAGTGAAATCAGTGAGAGAGAGATCAGTGAGAGTGAGATCAGGGAGAGAGAGATCAGTGAGAGTGAGATCAGTGAGAGGCAGATCAATGAGAATGAGATCAGTGAGGTTGAGACAAGCCAGAGTGAGAGCAGTGGGAGTGAGATCAGTGAGAGTGAGATCAGTGAGAGTGAGATCAGTGAGAGTGAGATCAGTGAGGTTGAGATAAGTCAGAGTGAGAGCAGTGGGAGTGAGATCAGTCTGAATGAGATCAGTCTGAATGAGATCAGCGAGAGTGAGATCAGCGAGAGTGAGATCAGTGCAAGTGAGATCAGTGATATTGCGGTCAGTGAGAGTGCGGTCAGTGCGAGTGAGATCAGGGAGAGTGAGATCAGTGAGAGATCAGTGGGGAGAGAGATCAGTGAGAGAGAGATCAGTGAGAGTGAGATCAGTGAGAGAGAGATCAGTGAGAAAGAGAGAGATCAGTGTGAGTGATACCAATGATAGTGAGATCAGTGATAGTGAGATCAGTGAGAGTGAGATCAGTGAGAGTGAGATCAGTGAGAGAGAGATCAGTGAGAAAAGATAGATCAGTGCGAGTGAGATCAGTGAGAGAGAGATCAGTGAGAAAGAGAGAGATCAGTGAGAGTGATATCAATGATAGTGAGATCAGTGATAGTGAGATCAGTGAGAGTGAGATCAGTGAGAGAGAGAGATCAGTGAGAGAGAGATCAGTGATAGTGAGATCAGTGATAGAGAGATCAGTGAGAAAGAGAGAGATCAGTGAGAGTGATATCAATGATAGTAAGATCAGTGATAGTGAGATCAGTGAGAGTGAGATCAGTGAGAGTGAGATCAGTGAGAGAGAGATCAGTGAGAGTGAGATCAGTGCGAGTGAGATTAGTGAGAGAGAGATCAGTGAGAAAGAGAGAGATCAGTGAGAGTGATATCAATGATAGTGAGATCAGTGATAGTGAGATCAGTGAGATTGAGATCAGTGAGAGTGAGATCAGTGAGAGAGAGATCAGTGAGAGAGAGATCAGTGGGAGTGAGATCAGTGAGAGAGAGATCAGTGAGAGAGAGATCAGTGATATTGAGATCAGCGAGAGAGATCAGTGAGAGAGAGATCAGTGAGAGTGAGATCAGTGAGAGTGAGTTCAGTGAGAGAGATCAGTGAGAGAGAGATCAGTGACAGTGAGATCAGTGAGAGTGAGATCAGTGAGAGTGTGATCAGCGAGAGTGAGATCAGTGAGAGAGAGATCAGTGAGAGAGAGATCAGTGAGAGAAAGACCAGTGAGAGTGAGATCAGGGAGAGTGAGATCAGTGAGAGAGAGACCAGTGAGAGAGAGAGATCAGTGAGAGAGAGATGAGTGAGAGTGAGATCAGTGAGAGTGAGATCAGTGAGAGTGAGATCAGGGAGAGAGAGATCAGTGAGAGTGAGATCAGTGAGAGGCAGATCAATGAGAGTGAGATCAGTGAGGTTGAGATAAGTCAGAGTGAGAGCAGTGGGAGTGAGTTCAGTGAGAGTGAGATCAGTGAGAGTGAGATCTGTTTGAGTGAGATCAGTGAGAGTGAGATCAGTGAGAGAGAGAGATGAGAGAGAGAGAGATCTGTTTGAGTGAGATCAGTGAGAGTGAGATCAGTGAGAGTGAGATCTGTTTGAGTGAGATCAGTGAGAGTGAGATCAGTGAGAGTGAGATCTGTTTGAGTGAGATCAGTGAGAGTGAGATCAGTGAGAGAGAGATCAGGGACAGAGAGATCTGTTTGAGTGAGATCAGCGAGAGTGAGATCAGTGAGAGTGAGATCAGTGGTAGAGAGATCAGTGAGAGAGAGAGATCAGTGAGAGAGAGATCAATGAGAGTGAGATCAGTGGGAGTGAGATCAGTGAGAGTGAGATCAGTGAGAGTGAGATCAGTGAGAGTGAGATCAGTGAGGTTGAGATAAGTCAGAGTGAGAGCAGTGGGAGTGAGATCAGTCTGAATGAGATCAGTCTGAATGAGATCAGCGAGAGTGAGATCAGTGCGAGTGAGATCAGTGATAGTGCGGTCAGTGAGAGTGCGGTCAGTGAGAGTGAGATCAGGGAGAGTGAGATCAGTGAGAGAGAGATCAGTGAGAGAGAGATCAGTGAGAGTGAGATCAGTGAGTGTGAGATCAGTGAGAGAGAGATCAGTGAAAGTGAGATCAGTGAGAGAGATCAGTGAGAGAGAGATCAGTGACAGTGAGATCAGTGAGAGTGAGATAAGTGAGAGTGTGATCAGCGAGAGTGAGATCAGTGAGAGAGAGATCAGTGAGAGAGAGATCAGTGAGTGAGAGACCAGTGAGAGTGAGATCAGGGAGAGTGAAATCAGTGAGAGAGAGACCAGTGAGAGAGAGAGATCAGTGAGAGAGAGATGAGTGAGAGTGAAATCAGTGAGAGTGAGATCAGGGAGAGAGAGATCAGTGAGAGTGAGATCAGTGAGAGGCAGATCAATGAGAATGAGATCAGTGAGGTTGAGATAAGCCAGAGTGAGAACAGTGGGAGTGAGATCAGTGAGAGTGAGATCAGTGAGAGTGAGATCAGTGAGAGTGAGATCAGTGAGAGTGAGATCAGTGAGGTTGAGATAAGTCAGAGTGAGAGCAGTGGGAGTGAGATCAGTCTGAATGAGATCAGCGAGAGTGAGATCAGCGAGAGTGAGATCAGTGCGAGTGAGATCAGTGATAGTGCGGTCAGTGAGAGTGCGGTCAGTGCGAGTGAGATCAGGGAGAGTGAGATCAGTGAGAGATCAGTGGGGAGAGAGATCAGTGAGAGAGAGATCAGTGAGAGTGAGATCAGTGAGAGAGAGATCAGTGAGAAAGAGAGAGATCAGTGAGAGTGATATCAATGATAGTGAGATCAGTGATAGTGAGAGCAGTGAGAGTGAGATCAGTGAGAGTGAGATCAGTGAGAGAGAGATCAGTGAGAAAAGATAGATCAGTGCGAGTGAGATCAGTAAGAGAGAGATCAGTGAGAAAGAGAGAGATCAGTGAGAGTGATATCAATGATAGTGAGATCAGTGATAGTGAGATCAGTGAGAGTGAGATCAGTGAGAGAGAGATCAGTGAGAGAGAGATCAGTGAGAGTGAGATCAGTGAGAGTGAGATCAGTGAGAGAGAGATCAGTGAGAGTGAGATCAGTGAGAGTGAGATCAGTGAGAGAGAGATCAGTGAGAAAGAGAGAGATCAGTGAGAGTGATATCAATGATAGTGAGATCATTGAGAGTGAGATATGTGAGAGTGTGATCAGTGAGAGTGAGATCAGTGAGAGAGAGATCAGTGAGAGTGAGATCAGTGCGAGTGAGATCAGTGAGAGAGAGATCAGTGAGAGAGAGATCAGTGAGAGTGACATCAGTGCGAGAGAGATCATGGAGAGTGAGATCAGTGGGAGAGAGATCAGTGAGAGTGAGATCATTGAGGTTGAGATAAGTCAGAGTGAGAGCAGTGGGAGTGAGATTAGTCTGAATGAGAGCAGTCTGAATGAGATCAGCGAGAGTGAGATCAGCGAAAGTGAGATCAGTGCGAGTGAGATCAGTGATAGTGCGGTCAGTGAGAGTGCGGTCAGTGAGAATGAGATCAGGGAGAGTGAGATCAGTGAGAGAGAGATCAGTGTGAGTGTGTTCAGCGAGAGAGATCAGTGAGAGAGAGATCAGTGACAGTGAGATCAGTGAGAGTGAGATCAGTGAGAGTGTGATCAGCGAGAGTGAGATCAGTGAGAGAGAGATCAGTGAGAGAGAGATCAGTGAGAGAGAGACCAGTGAGAGTGAGATCAGGGAGAGTGAGATCAGTGAGAGAGAGACCAGTGAGAGAGAGAGATCAGTGAGAGAGAGATGAGTGAGAGTGAGATCAGTGAGAGTGAGATCAGTGAGAGTGAGATCAGGGAGAGAGAGATCAGTGAGAGTGAGATCAGTGAGAGGCAGATCAATGAGAGTGAGATCAGTGAGGTTGAGATAAGTCAGAGTGAGAGCAGTGGGAG
The DNA here is from genome assembly GCF_037043375.1 of Chiloscyllium plagiosum. Classification (NCBI taxonomy): domain Eukaryota; kingdom Metazoa; phylum Chordata; class Chondrichthyes; order Orectolobiformes; family Hemiscylliidae; genus Chiloscyllium; species Chiloscyllium plagiosum. The sequence goes on along the minus strand of NW_028270156.1, from coordinate 67,876,673 downwards.
TGAGATCAGTGAGAGTGAGATCAGTGAGAGTGAGATCAGTGAGAGTGAGATCTGTTTGAGTGAGATCAGTGAGAGTGAGATCAGTGAGAGAGAGAGAGATCAGAGAGAGAGAGATCTGTTTGAGTGAGATCAGTGAGAGTGAGATCAGTGAGAGTGAGATCTGTTTGGGTGAGATCAGTGAGAGTGAGATCAGTGAGAGAGAGAGATCAGGGACAGAGAGATCTGTTTGAGTGAGATCAGCGAGAGTGAGATCAGTGAGAGTGAGATCAGTGATAGAGAGATCAGTGAGAGAGAGAGATCAGTGAGAGAGAGATCAATGAGAGTGAGATCAGTGGGAGTGAGATCAGTGAGAGTGAGATCAGTGAGAGTGAGATCAGTGAGAGTGAGATCAGTGAGGTTGAGATAAGTCAGAGTGAGAGCAGTGGGAGTGAGATAAGTCTGAATGAGATCAGTCTGAATGAGATCAGCGAGAGTGAGATCAGCGAGAGTGAGATCAGTGCGAGTGAGATCAGGGAGAGTGAGATCAGTGAGAGAGAGATCAGTGAGAGAGAGATCAGTGACAGTGAGATCAGTGAGAGAGATCAGTGAGAGAGAGATCAGTGACAGTGAGATCAGTGAGAGTGAGATAAGTGAGAGTGTGATCAGCGAGAGTGAGATCAGTGAGAGACAGATCAGTGAGAGAGAGATCAGTGATAGAGAGACCAGTGAGAGTGAGATCAGGGAGAGTGAGATCAGTGAGAGAGAGACCAGTGAGAGAGAGAGATCAATGAGAGAGAGATGAGTGAGAGTGAAATCAGTGAGAGAGAGATCAGTGAGAGTGAGATCAGGGAGAGAGAGATCAGTGAGAGTGAGATCAGTGAGAGGCAGATCAATGAGAATGAGATCAGTGAGGTTGAGACAAGCCAGAGTGAGAGCAGTGGGAGTGAGATCAGTGAGAGTGAGATCAGTGAGAGTGAGATCAGTGAGAGTGAGATCAGTGAGGTTGAGATAAGTCAGAGTGAGAGCAGTGGGAGTGAGATCAGTCTGAATGAGATCAGTCTGAATGAGATCAGCGAGAGTGAGATCAGCGAGAGTGAGATCAGTGCAAGTGAGATCAGTGATATTGCGGTCAGTGAGAGTGCGGTCAGTGCGAGTGAGATCAGGGAGAGTGAGATCAGTGAGAGATCAGTGGGGAGAGAGATCAGTGAGAGAGAGATCAGTGAGAGTGAGATCAGTGAGAGAGAGATCAGTGAGAAAGAGAGAGATCAGTGTGAGTGATACCAATGATAGTGAGATCAGTGATAGTGAGATCAGTGAGAGTGAGATCAGTGAGAGTGAGATCAGTGAGAGAGAGATCAGTGAGAAAAGATAGATCAGTGCGAGTGAGATCAGTGAGAGAGAGATCAGTGAGAAAGAGAGAGATCAGTGAGAGTGATATCAATGATAGTGAGATCAGTGATAGTGAGATCAGTGAGAGTGAGATCAGTGAGAGAGAGAGATCAGTGAGAGAGAGATCAGTGATAGTGAGATCAGTGATAGAGAGATCAGTGAGAAAGAGAGAGATCAGTGAGAGTGATATCAATGATAGTAAGATCAGTGATAGTGAGATCAGTGAGAGTGAGATCAGTGAGAGTGAGATCAGTGAGAGAGAGATCAGTGAGAGTGAGATCAGTGCGAGTGAGATTAGTGAGAGAGAGATCAGTGAGAAAGTGAGAGATCAGTGAGAGTGATATCAATGATAGTGAGATCAGTGATAGTGAGATCAGTGAGATTGAGATCAGTGAGAGTGAGATCAGTGAGAGAGAGATCAGTGAGAGAGAGATCAGTGGGAGTGAGATCAGTGAGAGAGAGATCAGTGAGAGAGAGATCAGTGATATTGAGATCAGCGAGAGAGATCAGTGAGAGAGAGATCAGTGAGAGTGAGATCAGTGAGAGTGAGTTCAGTGAGAGAGATCAGTGAGAGAGAGATCAGTGACAGTGAGATCAGTGAGAGTGAGATCAGTGAGAGTGTGATCAGCGAGAGTGAGATCAGTGAGAGAGAGATCAGTGAGAGAGAGATCAGTGAGAGAGAGACCAGTGAGAGTGAGATCAGGGAGAGTGAGATCAGTGAGAGAGAGACCAGTGAGAGAGAGAGATCAGTGAGAGAGAGATGAGTGAGAGTGAGATCAGTGAGAGTGAGATCAGTGAGAGTGAGATCAGGGAGAGAGAGATCAGTGAGAGTGAGATCAGTGAGAGGCAGATCAATGAGAGTGAGATCAGTGAGGTTGAGATAAGTCAGAGTGAGAGCAGTGGGAGTGAGTTCAGTGAGAGTGAGATCAGTGAGAGTGAGATCTGTTTGAGTGAGATCAGTGAGAGTGAGATCAGTGAGAGAGAGAGATGAGAGAGAGAGATCTGTTTGAGTGAGATCAGTGAGAGTGAGATCAGTGAGAGTGAGATCTGTTTGAGTGAGATCAGTGAGAGTGAGATCAGTGAGAGTGAGATCTGTTTGAGTGAGATCAGTGAGAGTGAGATCAGTGAGAGAGAGATCAGGGACAGAGAGATCTGTTTGAGTGAGATCAGCGAGAGTGAGATCAGTGAGAGTGAGATCAGTGGTAGAGAGATCAGTGAGAGAGAGAGATCAGTGAGAGAGAGATCAATGAGAGTGAGATCAGTGGGAGTGAGATCAGTGAGAGTGAGATCAGTGAGAGTGAGATCAGTGAGAGTGAGATCAGTGAGGTTGAGATAAGTCAGAGTGAGAGCAGTGGGAGTGAGATCAGTCTGAATGAGATCAGTCTGAATGAGATCAGCGAGAGTGAGATCAGTGCGAGTGAGATCAGTGATAGTGCGGTCAGTGAGAGTGCGGTCAGTGAGAGTGAGATCAGGGAGAGTGAGATCAGTGAGAGAGAGATCAGTGAGAGAGAGATCAGTGAGAGTGAGATCAGTGAGTGTGAGATCAGTGAGAGAGAGATCAGTGAAAGTGAGATCAGTGAGAGAGATCAGTGAGAGAGAGATCAGTGACAGTGAGATCAGTGAGAGTGAGATAAGTGAGAGTGTGATCAGCGAGAGTGAGATCAGTGAGAGAGAGATCAGTGAGAGAGAGATCAGTGAGTGAGAGACCAGTGAGAGTGAGATCAGGGAGAGTGAAATCAGTGAGAGAGAGACCAGTGAGAGAGAGAGATCAGTGAGAGAGAGATGAGTGAGAGTGAAATCAGTGAGAGTGAGATCAGGGAGAGAGAGATCAGTGAGAGTGAGATCAGTGAGAGTGAGATCAGTGAGAGTGAGATCAGTGAGAGTGAGATCAGTGAGGTTGAGATAAGTCAGAGTGAGAGCAGTGGGAGTGAGATCAGTCTGAATGAGATCAGCGAGAGTGAGATCAGCGAGAGTGAGATCAGTGCGAGTGAGATCAGTGATAGTGCGGTCAGTGAGAGTGCGGTCAGTGCGAGTGAGATCAGGGAGAGTGAGATCAGTGAGAGATCAGTGGGGAGAGAGATCAGTGAGAGAGAGATCAGTGAGAGTGAGATCAGTGAGAGAGAGATCAGTGAGAAAGAGAGAGATCAGTGAGAGTGATATCAATGATAGTGAGATCAGTGATAGTGAGAGCAGTGAGAGTGAGATCAGTGAGAGTGAGATCAGTGAGAGAGAGATCAGTGAGAAAAGATAGATCAGTGCGAGTGAAATCAGTAAGAGAGAGATCAGTGAGAAAGAGAGAGATCAGTGAGAGTGATATCAATGATAGTGAGATCAGTGATAGTGAGATCAGTGAGAGTGAGATCAGTGAGAGAGAGATCAGTGAGAGAGAGATCAGTGCGAGTGAGATCAGTGAGAGAGAGATCAGTGAGAAAGAGAGAGATCAGTGAGAGTGATATCAATGATAGTGAGATCAGTGATAGTGAGATCAGTGAGAGTGAGATCAGTGAGAGTGAGATCAGTGAGAGTGAGAGCAGTGCGAGTGAGATTAGTGAGAGAGAGATCAGTGAGAAAGAGAGAGATCAGTGAGAGTGATATCAATGATAGTGAGATCAGTGATAGTGAGATCAGTGATATTGAGATCAGTGAGAGTGAGATCAGTGCGAGAGAGATTAGTGAGAGAGAGATCAGTGCGAGTGAGATCAGTGAGAGAGAGATCAGTGAGAGAGAGATCAGTGAGAGTGAGATCAGTGCGAGAGAGATCAGGGAGAGTGAGATCAGTGAGAGAGAGATCAGTGAGAGTGAGATCAGTGCGAGAGAGATCAGGGAGAGTGAGATCAGTGAGAGAGAGATCAGTGAGAGTGAGATCATTGAGGTTGAGATAAGTCAGAGTGAGAGCAGTGGGAGTGAGATTAGTCTGAATGAGATCAGTCTGAATGAGATCAGCGAGAGTGAGATCAGCGAGAGTTAGATCAGTGGGAGAGAGGTCCGTGAGAGAGAGAGATCAGTGAGAGAGATCAGTGAGAGTGAGATCAGTGAGAGATGAGATTAGTGAGTGTGAGATCAGTGAGAGTGAGATAAGTGAGAGTGTGTTCAGCGAGAGTGAGATCAGTGAGAGAGAGATCAGTGAGAGAGAGATCAGTGAGAGAGAGACCAGTGAGAGTGAGATCAGGGAGAGTGAGATCAGTGAGAGAGAGACCAGTGAGAGAGAGAGATCAGTGAGAGAGAGATGAGTGAGAGTGAGATCAGTGAGAGTGAGATCAGTGAGAGTGAGATCAGGGAGAGAGAGATCAGTGAGAGTGAGATCAGTGAGAGTGAGTTCAGTGAGAGAGATCAGTGAGAGAGAGATCAGTGACAGTGAGATCAGTGAGAGTGAGATAAGTGAGAGTGTGTTCAGCGAGAGTGAGATCAGTGAGAGAGAGATCAGTGAGAGAGAGATCAGTGAGAGAGAGACCAGTGAGAGTGAGATCAGGGAGAGTGAGATCAGTGAGAGAGAGACCAGTGAGAGAGAGAGATCAGTGAGAGAGAGATGAGTGAGAGTGAGATCAGTGAGAGTGAGATCAGTGAGAGTGAGATCAGGGAGAGAGAGATCAGTGAGAGTGAGATCAGTGAGAGGCAGATCAATGAGAGTGAGATCAGTGAGGTTGAGATAAGTCAGAGTGAGAGCAGTGGGAGTGAGTTCAGTGAGAGTGAGATCAGTGAGAGTGAGATCTGTTTGAGTGAGATCAGTGAGAGTGAGATCAGTGAGAGAGAGAGATGAGAGAGAGAGAGATCTGTTTGAGTGAGATCAGTGAGAGTGAGATCAGTGAGAGTGAGATCTGTTTGAGTGAGATCAGTGAGAGTGAGATCAGTGAGAGTGAGATCTGTTTGAGTGAGATCAGTGAGAGTGAGATCAGTGAGAGAGAGATCAGGGACAGAGAGATCTGTTTGAGTGAGATCAGCGAGAGTGAGATCAGTGAGAGTGAGATCAGTGATAGAGAGATCAGTGAGAGAGAGAGATCAGTGAGAGAGAGATCAATGAGAGTGAGATCAGTGGGAGTGAGATCAGTGAGAGTGAGATCAGTGAGAGTGAGATCAGTGAGAGTGAGATCAGTGAGGTTGAGATAAGTCAGAGTGAGAGCAGTGGGAGTGAGATCAGTCTGAATGAGATCAGTCTGAATGAGATCAGCGAGAGTGAGATCAGTGCGAGTGAGATCAGTGATAGTGCGGTCAGTGAGAGTGCGGTCAGTGAGAGTGAGATCAGGGAGAGTGAGATCAGTGAGAGAGAGATCAGTGAGAGAGAGATCAGTGAGAGTGAGATCAGTGAGTGTGAGATCAGTGAGAGAGAGATCAGTGAAAGTGAGATCAGTGAGAGAGATCAGTGACAGTGAGATCAGTGAGAGTGAGATAAGTGAGAGTGTGATCAGCGAGAGTGAGATCAGTGAGAGAGAGATCAGTGAGAGAGAGATCAGTGAGTGAGAGACCAGTGAGAGTGAGATCAGGGAGAGTGAAATCAGTGAGAGAGAGACCAGTGAGAGAGAGAGATCAGTGAGAGAGAGATGAGTGAGAGTGAAATCAGTGAGAGTGAGATCAGTGAGAGTGAGATCAGGGAGAGAGAGATCAGTGAGAGTGAGATCAGTGAGAGGCAGATCAATGAGAATGAGATCAGTGAGGTTGAGATAAGCCAGAGTGAGAACAGTGGGAGTGAGATCAGTGAGAGTGAGATCAGTGAGAGTGAGATCAGTGAGAGTGAGATCAGTGAGAGTGAGATCAGTGAGGTTGAGATAAGTCAGAGTGAGAGCAGTGGGAGTGAGATCAGTCTGAATGAGATCAGCGAGAGTGAGATCAGCGAGAGTGAGATCAGTGCGAGTGAGATCAGTGATAGTGCGGTCAGTGAGAGTGCGGTCAGTGCGAGTGAGATCAGGGAGAGTGAGATCAGTGAGAGATCAGTGGGGAGAGAGATCAGTGAGAGAGAGATCAGTGAGAGTGAGATCAGTGAGAGAGAGATCAGTGAGAAAGAGAGAGATCAGTGAGAGTGATATCAATGATAGTGAGATCAGTGATAGTGAGAGCAGTGAGAGTGAGATCAGTGAGAGTGAGATCAGTGAGAGAGAGATCAGTGAGAAAAGATAGATCAGTGCGAGTGAGATCAGTGAGAGAGAGATCAGTGAGAAAGAGAGAGATCAGTGAGAGTGATATCAATGATAGTGAGATCAGTGATAGTGAGATCAGTGAGAGTGAGATCAGTGAGAGAGAGATCAGTGAGAGAGAGATCAGTGCGAGTGAGATCAGTGAGAGAGAGATCAGTGAGAAAGAGAGAGATCAGTGAGAGTGATATCAATGATAGTGAGATCAGTGATAGTGAGATCAGTGAGAGTGAGATCAGTGAGAGTGAGATCAGTGAGAGTGAGAGCAGTGCGAGTGAGATTAGTGAGAGAGAGATCAGTGAGAAAGAGAGAGATCAGTGAGAGTGATATCAATGATAGTGAGATCAGTGATAGTGAGATCAGTGATATTGAGATCAGTGAGAGTGAGATCAGTGCGAGAGAGATTAGTGAGAGAGAGATCAGTGCGAGTGAGATCAGTGAGAGAGAGATCAGTGAGAGAGAGATCAGTGAGAGTGAGATCAGTGCGAGAGAGATCAGGGAGAGTGAGATCAGTGAGAGAGAGATCAGTGAGAGTGAGATCAGTGCGAGAGAGATCAGGGAGAGTGAGATCAGTGAGAGAGAGATCAGTGAGAGTGAGATCATTGAGGTAGAGATAAGTCGGAGTGAGAGCAGTGGGAGTGAGATTAATCTGAATGAGATCAGTCTGAATGAGATCAGCGAGAGTGAGATCAGCGAGAGTTAGATCAGTGGGAGAGAGGTCCGTGAGAGAGAGAGATCTGTGAGAGAGATCAGTGAGAGTGAGATCAGTGAGAGATGAGATTAGTGAGTGTGAGATCAGTGAGAGTGTGATCAGTGAGAGCGAGATCAGTGAGAGTGAGATCAGTGAGTGAGAGAGATCAGTGAGAGAGAGATCAGTGAGAGATCAGTGAGAGAGTGATCAGTGAGATTGAGGTCAGTGGGAATGAGAGCATTGAGAGAGAGATCAGCGAGAGAGAGATCAGCGAGGGAGAGATCAATGAGATTGACATTAGTGAGAATGAGATCTGTTTGAGTGAGATCAGTGACAGAGAGATCAGAGTGAGAGAGAGACCAGGGAGAGAGAGATCAGTGAGAGTGAGATCAGTGATAGTGAGATCAGTGAGAGAGAGGTCAGTGATATTGAGATCAGTGAGAGTGAGATCAGGGAGAGAGAGATCAGTGAGAGTGAGATCAGTGAGAGGCAGATCAATGAGAGTGAGATCAGTGAGGTTGAGATAAGTCAGAGTGAGAGCAGTGGGAGTGAGATCAGTGAGAGTGAGATCAGTGACAGTGAGATCAGTGAGAGTGAGATCTGTTTGAGTGAGATCAGTGAGAGTGAGATCAGTGAGAGAGAGAGATGAGAGAGAGAGAGATCTGTTTGAGTGAGATCAGTGAGAGTGAGATCAGTGAGAGTGAGATCTGTTTGAGTGAGATCAGTGAGAGTGAGATCAGTGAGAGAGAGAGATCAGGGACAGAGAGATCTGTTTAAGTGAGATCAGCGAGAGTGAGATCAGTGAGAGTGAGATCAGTGATAGAGAGATCAGTGAGAGAGAGAGATCAGTGAGAGAGAGATCAATGAGAGTGAGATCAGTGGGAGTGAGATCAGTGAGAGTGAGATCAGTGAGAGTGAGATCAGTGAGAGTGAGATCAGTGAGGTTGAGATAAGTCAGAGTGAGAGCAGTGGGAGTGAGATCAGTCTGAATGAGATCAGTCTGAATGAGATCAGCAAGAGTGAGATCAGTGCGAGTGAGATCAGTGATAGTGCGGTCAGTGAGAGTGCGGTCAGTGAGAGTGAGATCAGGGAGAGTGAGATCAGTGAGAGAGAGATCAGTGAGAGAGAGATCAGTGAGAGTGAGATCAGTGAGTGTGAGATCAGTGAGAGAGAGATCAGTGAAAGTGAGATCAGTGAGAGAGATCAGTGAGAGAGAGATCAGTGACAGTGAGATCAGTGAGAGTGAGATAAGTGAGAGTGTGATCAGCGAGAGTGAGATCAGTGAGAGAGAGATCAGTGAGAGAGAGATCAGTGAGAGAGAGACCAGTGAGAGTGCCATCAGGGAGAGTGAGATCAGTGAGAGAGGGACCAGTGAGAGAGAGAGATCAGTGAGAGAGAGATCAGTGAGAGTGAGATCAGTGAGAGTGAGATCAGTGAGTGTGAGATCAGGGAGAGAGAGATCAGTGAGAGTGAGATCAGTGAGAGGCAGATCAATGAGAATGAGATCAGTGAGGTTGAGATAAGCCAGAGTGAGAGCAGTGGGAGTGAGATCAGTGAGAGTGAGATCAGTGAGAGTGAGATCAGTGAGAGTGAGATCAGTGAGAGTGAGATCAGTGAGGTTGAGATAAGTCAGAGTGAGAGCAGTGGGAGTGAGATCAGTCTGAATGAGATCAGCGAGAGTGAGATCAGCGAGAGTGAGATCAGTGCGAGTGAGATCAGTGATAGTGCGGTCAGTGAGAGTGCGGTCAGTGCGAGTGAGATCAGGGAGAGTGAGATCAGTGAGAGATCAGTGGGGAGAGAGATCAGTGAGAGAGAGATCAGTGAGAGTGAGATCAGTGAGAGAGAGATCAGTGAGAAAGAGAGAGATCAGTGAGAGTGATATCAATGATAGTGAGATCAGTGATAGTGAGAGCAGTGAGAGTGAGATCAGTGAGAGTGAGATCAGTGAGAGAGAGATCAGTGAGAAAAGATAGATCAGTGCGAGTGAGATCAGTGAGAGAGAGATCAGTGAGAAAGAGAGAGATCAGTGAGAGTGATATCAATGATAGTGAGATCAGTGATAGTGAGATCAGTGAGAGTGAGATCAGTGAGAGAGAGATCAGTGAGAGAGAGATCAGTGCGAGTGAGATCAGTGAGAGAGAGATCAGTGAGAAAGAGAGAGATCAGTGAGAGTGATATCAATGATAGTGAGATCAGTGATAGTGAGATCAGTGAGAGTGAGATCAGTGAGAGAGAGATCAGTGAGAGTGAGATCAGTGCGAGTGAGATTAGTGAGAGAGAGATCATTGAGAAAGAGAGAGATCAGTGAGAGTGATATCAATGATAGTGAGATCAGTGATAGTGAGATCAGTGATATTGAGATCAGTGAGAGTGAGATCAGTGCGAGAGAGATTAGTGAGAGAGAGATCAGTGCGAGTGAGATCAGTGAGAGAGACATCAGTGAGAGAGAGAGATCAGTGAGAGAGAGATCAGGGAGAGTGAGATCAGTGGGAGTGAGATCAGTGAGAGTGAGATCAGTGAGAGTGAGATCAGTGAGAGTGAGATCAGTGAGGTTGAGATAAGTCAGAGTGAGAGCAGTGGGAGTGAGATCAGTCTGAATGAGATCAGTCTGAATGAGATCAGCGAGAGTGAGATCAGTGCGAGTGAGATCAGTGATAGTGCGGTCAGTGAGAGTGCGGTCAGTGAGAGTGAGATCAGGGAGAGTGAGATCAGTGAGAGAGAGATCAGTGAGAGAGAGATCAGTGAGAGTGAGATCAGTGAGTGTGAGATCAGTGAGAGAGAGATCAGTGAAAGTGAGATCAGTGAGAGAGATCAGTGAGAGAGAGATCAGTGACAGTGAGATCAGTGAGAGTGAGATAAGTGAGAGTGTGATCACCGAGAGTGAGATCAGTGAGAGAGAGATCAGTGAGAGAGAGATCAGTGAGAGAGAGACCAGTGAGAGTGAGATCAGGGAGAGTGAGATCAGTGAGAGAGAGACCAGTGAGAGAGAGATCAGTGAGAGAGAGATGAGTGAGAGTGAAATCAGTGAGAGTGAGATCAGTGAGAGTGAGATCAGGGAGAGAGAGATCAGTGAGAGTGAGATCAGTGAGAGGCAGATCAATGAGAATGAGATCAGTGAGGTTGAGATAAGCCAGAGTGAGAGCAGTGGGAGTGAGATCAGTGAGAGTGAGATCAGTGAGAGTGAGATCAGTGAGAGTGAGATCAGTGAGGTTGAGATAAGTCAGAGTGAGAGCAGTGGGAGTGAGATCAGTCTGAATGAGATCAGCGAGAGTGAGATCAGCGAGAGTGAGATCAGTGCGAGTGAGATCAGTGATAGTGCGGTCAGTGAGAGTGCGGTCAGTGCGAGTGAGATCAGGGAGAGTGAGATCAGTGAGAGATCAGTGGGGAGAGAGATCAGTGAGAGAGAGATCAGTGAGAGTGAGATCAGTGAGAGAGAGATCAGTGAGAAAGAGAGAGATCAGTGAGAGTGATATCAATGATAGTGAGATCAGTGATAGTGAGAGCAGTGAGAGTGAGATCAGTGAGAGTGAGATCAGTGAGAGAGAGATCAGTGAGAAAAGATAGATCAGTGCGAGTGAGATCAGTGAGAGAGAGATCAGTGAGAAAGAGAGAGATCAGTGAGAGTGATATCAATGATAGTGAGATCAGTGATAGTGAGATCAGTGAGAGTGAGATCAGTGAGAGAGAGATCAGTGAGAGAGAGATCAGTGCGAGTGAGATCAGTGAGAGAGAGATCAGTGAGAAAGAGAGAGATCAGTGAGAGTGATATCAATGATAGTGAGATCAGTGATAGTGAGATCAGTGAGAGTGAGATCAGTGAGAGTGAGATCAGTGCGAGTGAGATTAGTGAGAGAGAGATCAGTGAGAAAGAGAGAGATCAGTGAGAGTGATATCAATGATAGTGAGATCAGTGATAGTGAGATCAGTGATATTGAGATCAGTGAGAGTGAGATCAGTGCGAGAGAGATTAGTGAGAGAGAGATCAGTGCGAGTGAGATCAGTGAGAGAGAGATCAGTGAGAGAGAGATCAGTGAGAGTGAGATCAGTGCGAGAGAGATCAGGGAGAGTGAGATCAGTGAGAGAGAGATCAGTGAGAGTGAGATCAGTGCGAGAGAGATCAGGGAGAGTGAGATCAGTGAGAGAGAGATCAGTGAGAGTGAGATCATTGAGGTTGAGATAAGTCAGAGTGAGAGCAGTGGGAGTGAGATTAGTCTGAATGAGATCAGTCTGAATGAGGTCAGCGAGAGTGAGATCAGCGAGAGTTAGATCAGTGGGAGAGAGTTCCATGAGAGAGAGAGATCAGTGAGAGAGATCAGTGAGAGTGAGATCAGTGAGAGATGAGATTAGTGAGTGTGAGATCAGTGAGAGTGTGATCAGTGAGAGCGAGATCAGTGAGAGTGAGATCAGTGAGTGAGAGAGATCAGTGAGAGAGAGATCAGTGAGAGATCAGTGAGAGAGTGATCAGTGAGATTGAGGTCAGTGGGAATGAGAGCAGTGAGAGAGAGATCAGCGAGAGAGAGATCAGCGAGAGAGAGATCAATGAGATTGAGATTAGTGAGAATGAGATCTGTTTGAGTGAGATCAGTGACAGTGAGATCAGAGTGAGAGAGAGATCAGGGAGAGAGAGATCAGTGAGAGTGAGTTCAGTGATAGTGAGATCAGTGAGAGAGAGATCAGTGAAATTGAGATCAGTGAGAGTGAGATCAGGGAGAGAGAGATCAGTGAGAGTGAGATCAGTGAGAGGCAGATCAATGAGAGTGAGATCAGTGAGGTTGAGATAAGTCAGAGTGAGAGCAGTGGGAGTGAGATCAGTGAGAGTGAGATCAGTGAGAGTGAGATCAGTGAGAGTGAGATCTGTTTGAGTGAGATCAGTGAGAGTGAGATCAGTGAGAGAGAGAGATGAGAGAGAGAGAGATCTGTTTGAGTGAGATCAGTGAGAGTGAGATCAGTGAGAGTGAGATCTGTTTGAGTGAGATCAGTGAGAGTGAGATCAGTGAGAGAGAGAGATCAGGGACAGAGAGATCTGTTTGAGTGAGATCAGCGAGAGTGAGATCAGTGAGAGTGAGATCAGTGATAGAGAGATCAGTGAGAGAGAGAGATCAGTGAGAGAGAGATCAATGAGAGTGAGATCAGTGGGAGTGAGATCAGTGAGAGTGAGATCAGTGAGAGTGAGATCAGTGAGAGTGAGATCAGTGAGGTTGAGATAAGTCAGAGTGAGAGCAGTGGGAGTGAGATCAGTCTGAATGAGATCAGTCTGAATGAGATCAGCAAGAGTGAGATCAGTGCGAGTGAGATCAGTGATAGTGCGGTCAGTGAGAGTGCGGTCAGTGAGAGTGAGATCAGGGAGAGTGAGATCAGTGAGAGAGAGATCAGTGAGAGAGAGATCAGTGAGAGTGAGATCAGTGAGTGTGAGATCAGTGAGAGAGAGATCAGTGAAAGTGAGATCAGTGAGAGAGATCAGTGAGAGAGAGATCAGTGACAGTGAGATCAGTGAGAGTGAGATAAGTGAGAGTGTGATCAGTGAGAGTGAGATCAGTGAGAGAGAGATCAGTGAGAGAGAGATCAGTGAGAGAGAGACCAGTGAGAGTGAGATCAGGGAGAGTGAGATCAGTGAGAGAGAGACCAGTGAGAGAGAGAGATCAGTGAGAGAGAGATGAGTGAGAGTGAAATCAGTGAGAGTGAGATCAGTGAGATTTAGATCAGGGAGAGAGAGATCAGTGAGAGTGAGGTCAGTGAGAGGCAGATCAATGAGAATGAGATCAGTGAGGTTGAGATAAGCCAGAGTGAGAGCAGTGGGAGTGAGATCAGTGAGAGTGAGATCAGTGAGAGTGAGATCAGTGAGAGTGAGATCAGTGAGAGTGAGATCAGTGAGGTTGAGATAAGTCAGAGTGAGAGCAGTGGGAGTGAGATCAGTCTGAATGAGATCAGCGAGAGTGAGATCAGCGAGAGTGAAATCAGTGCGAGTGAGATCAGTGATAGTGCGGTCAGTGCGAGTGAGATCAGGGAGAGTGAGATCAGTGAGAGATCAGTGGGGAGAGAGATCAGTGAGAGAGAGATCAGTGAGAGTGAGATCAGTGAGAGAGAGATCAGTGAGAAAGAGAGAGATCAGTGAGAGTGATATCAATGATAGTGAGATCAGTGATAGTGAGAGCAGTGAGAGTGAGATCAGTGAGAGTGAGATCAGTGAGAGAGAGATCATTGAGAAAAGATAGATCAGTGCGAGTGAGATCAGTGAGAGAGAGATCAGTGAGAAAGAGAGAGATCAGTGAGAGTGATATCAATGATAGTGAGATCAGTGATAGTGAGATCAGTGAGAGTGAGATCAGTGAGAGAGAGATCAGTGAGAGAGAGATCAGTGCGAGTGAGATCAGTGAGAGAGAGATCAGTGAGAAAGAGAGAGATCAGTGAGAGTGATATCAATGATAGTGAGATCAGTGATAGTGAGATCAGTGAGAGTGAGATCAGTGAGAGAGAGATCAGTGAGAGTGAGATCAGTGCGAGTGAGATTAGTGAGAGAGAGATCAGTGAGAAAGAGAGAGATCAGTGAGAGTGATATCAATGATAGTGAGATCAGTGATAGTGAGATCAGTGATATTGAGATCAGTGAGAGTGAGATCAGTGCGAGAGAGATTAGTGAGAGAGAGATCAGTGTGAGTGAGATCAGTGAGAGAGAGATCAGTGAGAGAGAGATCAGTGAGAGTGAGATCAGTGCGAGAGAGATCAGGGAGAGAGAGATCAGTGAGAGAGAGATCAGTGAGAGTGAGATCAGTGCGAGAGAGATCAGGGAGAGTGAGATCAGTGAGAGAGAGATCAGTGAGAGTGAGATCATTGAGGTTGAGATAAGTCAGAGTGAGAGCAGTGGGAGTGAGATTAGTCGAAATGAGATCAGTCTGAATGAGATCAGCGAGAGTGAGATCAGCGAGAGTTAGATCAGTGGGAGAGAGGTCCGTGAGAGAGAGAGATCAGTGAGAGAGATCAGTGAGAGTGAGATCAGTGAGAGATGAGATTAGTGAGTGTGAGATCAGTGAGAGTGTGATCAGTGAGAGCGAGATCAGTGAGAGTGAGATCAGTGAGTGAGAGAGATCAGTGAGAGAGAGATCAGTGAGAGATCAGTGAGAGAGTGATCAGTGAGATTGAGGTCAGTGGGAATGAGAGCAGTGAGAGAGAGATCAGCGAGAGAGAGATCACAGAGAGAGAGATCAATGAGATTGAGATTAGTGAGAATGAGATCTGTTTGAGTGAGATCAGTGACAGAGAGATCAGAGTGAGAGAGAGATCAGGGAGAGAGAGATCAGTGAGAGTGAGATCAGTGATAGTGAGATCAGTGAGAGAGAGATCAGTGATAGTGAGATCAGTGATAGAGATCAGTGAGAGTGAGATCAATGAGAGTGTGATCAGTATCAGTGAGATCAGTGAGAGTGAGATCAGTGAGAGTGCGGTCAGTGAGAGTGAGATCAGTGAGGGTGAGATCAGTGAGGGTGAGATCAGTGAGAGGGAGATCAGAAAGACAGATCAGTCAGAGTGCGATCAGTGAGAGTGAGATCAGTGAGAGAGAGAGATCAGTGAGAGAAAGACATCAGTGAGAGAGAGATTCAGTGAGAGTGTGAACAGTGAGAGTGAGATCAGTGAGAGTGATATCAGCAAGAGAAAGAGATCGGTGAGAGTGATAGCAATGAGATTGAGATCAGCGAGAGAGAGATCGGCGAGAGTGAGTTCAGTGAGAGAGAGATCAGTGAGAGTGAGATCAGTGAGTGTGAGATCAGTGAGAGAGAGATCAGTGAGAGTGAGATCAGCGAGAGAGATCAGTGAGAGAGAGATCAGTGACAGTGAGATCAGTGAGAGTGAGATCAGTGAGAGTGTGATCAGCGAGAGTGAGATCAGTGAGAGAGAGAGATCAGTGAGAGAGAGAGATCAGTGAGATTGAGATCAGTGAGAGGCAGATCAATGAGAGTGAGATCAGTGAGGTTGAGATAAGTTAGAGTGAGAGCTGTGGGAGTGAGATCAGTGAGACTGAGATCAGTGAGAGTGAGATCAGTGAGAGTGAGATCTGTTTGAGTGAGATCAGTGAGAGTGAGATCAGTGAGAGAGAGAGATCAGTGAGAGAGAGATCTGTTTGAGTGAGATCAGTGAGAGTGAGATCAGTGAGAGTGAGATCTGTTTGAGTGAGATCAGTGAGAGTGAGATCAGTGAGAGAGAGAGATCAGGGACAGAGAGACTGTTTGAGTGAGATCAGTGAGAGTGAGATCAGTGAGAGTGAGATCAGTGAGAGAGAGATCAGTGAGAGAGAGAGATCAGTGAGAGAGAGATCAGTGAGAGTAAGATCAGTGGGAGTGAGATCAGTGAGAGTGAGATCAGTGAGAGTGAGATCAGTGAGTTTGAGATAAGTCAGAGTGAGAGCAGTGGGAGTGAGATCAGTCTGAATGAGATCAGTCTGAATGAGATCAGCGAGAGTGAGATCAGCGAGAGTGAGATCAGTGCGAGTGAGATCAGTGATAGTGCGGTCAGTGAGAGTGCGGTCAGTGAGAGTGAGATCTGGGAGAGTGAGATCAGTGAGAGATCAGTGGGGAGAGAGATCAGTGTGAGAGAGATCAGTGAGAGTGTGATCAGTGAGAGAGAGATCAGTGAGAAAGAGAGAGATCAGTGAGTGATATCAATGATAGTGAGATCAGTGATAGTGAGATCAGTGAGAGTGAGATCAGTGAGAGTGAGATCAGTGAGAGAGAGATCAGTGAGAGTGAGATCAGTGCGAGTGAGATCAGTGAGAGAGAGAACAGTGAGAAAGAGAGAGATCAGTGAGAGTGATATCAATGATAGTGAGATCAGTGAGAGTGAAATCAGTGAGAGTGAGATCAGTGAGAGTGAGATCAGTGAGAGAGAGATCAGTGAGAGTGAGATCAGTGCAAGTGAGATCAGTGAGAGAGAGATCAGTGAGAGAGAGAGATCAGTGAGAGTGAGATCAGTGCGAGAGAGATCAGGGAGAGTGAGATCAGTGGGAGAGAGATCAGTGAGAGTGAGATCATTGACGTTGATATATGTCAGAGTGAGAGCAGTGGGAGTGAGATTTGTCTGAATGAGATCAGTCTGAATGAGATCAGCGAGAGTGAGATCAGTGCGAGTGAGATCAGTGATAGTGCGGTCAGTGAGAGTGCGGTCAGTGAGAGTGAGATCAGGGAGAGTGAGATCAGTGAGAGAGAGATCAGTGAGAGAGAGATCAGGGAGAGTGAGATCAGTGAGAGAGAGATCAGTGAGAGAGAGATCAGTGAGAGAGATCAGTGAGCGTGAGATCAGTGAGAGTGAGATCAGTGAGAGAGAGATCAGTGAGAAAGAGAGAGATCAGTGAGAGTGATATCAATGATAGTGAGATCAGTGAGAGTGAGATCAGTGATAGAGATCAGTGAGAGTGAGATCAATGAGAGTGAGATCAGTAACAGTGAGAACAGTGAGAGTGAGAACAGTGAGAGTGAGATCAGTGAGGGTGAGATCAGTGAGGGTGAGATCAGTGAGAGGGAGATCAGAAAGACAGATCAGTCAGAGTGCGATCAGTGAGAGTGAGATCAGTGAGAGAGAGAGATCAGTGAGAGAAAGACATCAGTGAGAGAGAGATTCAGTGAGAGTGTGAACAGTGAGAGTGAGATCAGTGAGAGTGATATCAGCAAGAGAAAGAGATCGGTGAGAGTGATAGCAATGAGATTGAGATCAGCGAGAGAGAGATCGGCGAGAGTGAGTTCAGTGAGAGAGAGATCAGTGAGAGTGAGATCAGTGAGTGTGAGATCAGTGAGAGAGAGATCAGTGAGAGTGAGATCAGCGAGAGAGATCAGTGAGAGAGAGATCAGTGACAGTGAGATCAGTGAGAGTGAGATCAGTGAGAGTGTGATCAGCGAGAGTGAGATCAGTGAGAGAGAGAGATCAGTGAGAGAGAGAGATCAGTGAGATTGAGATCAGTGAGAGGCAGATCAATGAGAGTGAGATCAGTGAGGTTGAGATAAGTTAGAGTGAGAGCTGTGGGAGTGAGATCAGTGAGAGTGAGATCTGTTTGAGCGAGATCAGTGAGAGTGAGATCAGGGAGAGAGAGAGATCAGGGAGAGAGAGATCTGTTTGAGTGAGATCAGTGAGAGTGAGATCAGTGAGAGTGAGATCTGTTTGAGTGAGATCAGTGAGAGTGAGATCAGTGAGAGAGAGAGATCAGGGACAGAGAGATCTGTTTGAGTGAGATCAGTGAGAGTGAGATCAGTGAGAGTGAGATCAGTGAGAGAGAGATCAGTGAGAGAGAGAGATCAGTGAGAGAGAGATCAGTGAGAGTAAGATCAGTGGGAGTGAGATCAGTGAGAGTGAGATCAGTGAGAGTGAGATCAGTGAGGTTGAGATAAGTCAGAGTGAGAGCAGTGGGAGTGAGATCAGTCTGAATGAGATCAGTCTGAATGAGATCAGCGAGAGTGAGATCAGCGAGAGTGAGATCAGTGCGAGTGAGATCAGTGATAGTGCGGTCAGTGAGAGTGCGGTCAGTGAGAGTGAGATCAGGGAGAGTGAGATCAGTGAGAGATCAGTGGGGAGAGAGATCAGTGTGAGAGAGATCAGTGAGAGTGTGATCAGTGAGAGAGAGAGATCAGTGAGAAAGAGAGAGATCAGTGAGAGTGATATCAATGATAGTGAGATCAGTGATAGTGAGATCAGTGAGAGTGAGATCAGTGAGAGTGAGATCAGTGAGAGAGTGATCAGTGAGAGTGAGATCAGTGCGAGTGAGATCAGTGAGAGAGAGATCAGTGAGAAAGAGAGAGATCAGTGAGAGTGATATCAATGATAGTGAGATCAGTGAGAGTGAAATCAGTGAGAGTGAGATCAGTGAGAGTGAGATCAGTGAGAGAGAGATCAGTGAGAGTGAGATCAGTGCAAGTGAGATCAGTGAGAGAGAGATCAGTGAGAGAGAGATCAGTGAGAGTGAGATCAGTGCGAGAGAGATCAGGGAGAGTGAGATCAGTGGGAGAGAGATCAGTGAGAGTGAGATCATTGACGTTGAGATAAGTCAGAGTGAGAGCAGTGGGAGTGAGATTAGTCTGAATGAGATCAGTCTGAATGAGATCAGCGAGAGTGAGATCAGTGCGAGTGAGATCAGTGATAGTGCGGTCAGTGAGAGTGCGGTCAGTGAGAGTGTGATCAGGGAGAGTGAGATCAGTGAGAGAGAGATCAGTGAGAGAGAGATCAGGGAGAGTGAGATTAGTGAGAGAGAGATCAGTGAGAGAGAGATCAGTGAGAGAGATCAGTGAGCGTGAGATCAGTGAGAGTGAGATCAGTGAGAGAGAGATCAGTGAGAAAGAGAGAGATCAGTGAGAGTGATATCAATGATAGTGAGATCAGTGAGAGTGAGATCAGTGATAGAGATCAGTGAGAGTGAGATCAATGAGAGTGAGATCAGTAACAGTGAGAACAGTGAGAGTGTGAACGGTGAGAGTGCGGTCAATGAGAGTGAGATCAGGGTGAGTGAGATCAGTTAGAGAGAGATCAGTGAGAGTGAGATCAGGGAGAGTGCGATCAGTGAGAGAGAGATCAGTGAGAGAGATCAGTGAGAGTGAGATCAGTGAGCGAGATCAGTGAGCGTGAGATCAATGAGAGTGTGATCAGTAACAGTGAGATCAGTGAGAGATATCAGTGAGAGTGAGATCAGTGAGAGTGAGATTAGTGAGAGTGAGATTAGTGAGAGAGAGAGATCAGTGAGAGTGAGATCAGTGAGAGTGAGGTCAGTGAGAGAGAGATCAATGAGAAAGAGATGTGTAATATGAATGAGAGTGACATCAGTGAGAGAGGGAGCAATGAGAGAGAGATGAGTGAGATCAGTGAGAGTGAGGTCAGTGAGGGTGAGACCAGCGAGAGAAAGAGATCATTGAGAGTGAGATTAGTGAAAGAGTGAGATCAGTGAGAGAGAGATCAGTGAGAGTGAGATCAGTGAGAGTGAGATCAGCGAGAGAAAGAGATCATTGGGAGTGACATTAGTGAGAGAGAGATCAGTGAGAAAGAGATCAGTGAGTGAGATCAGTGTGAGTGAGATCAGTGAGAGAGAGATCAGTGAGAGAGAGATCAGTGAGTGTGAGATCAGTGAGAAAGAGATCAGTGAGTGTGAGATCAGTGTGAATGATATCAGTGAGAGAGACAGATCAGTGAGAGTGAGAGCAGTGAGAGTGAGATCAGTGAGAGTGAGGTCAGTGAGAGTGACAACAGAGAGAGAGAGAGATCAGTGAGAGGTTGAGATCAGTGAGAGAGAGAGAGATCAGTGAGAGTGAGATCAGTGAGAGAGAGATAAATGAGAGTGAGATACGTGAGAGTGAGATCAGTGAGAGAGAGATCAGTGAGAGAAAGATCAGTGAGAGAGAGAGAGCATTGTGAGAGTGAGATCAGTGAGAGTGAGGTCAGTGAGAGAGAGATCAGCGAGGGAGAGATCAGCGAGGGAGAGATCAGTGAGAGTGAGATCAGGGACAGTGAGATCAGGGAGAGTGAGGTCAATGAGAGTGAGATCAATGAGAGTGAGATCAGTGAGAGAGATCAGTGAGAGTGAGAACAGGGAGAGAGAGAGAGATCAGTGAGAGAGATCAGTGAGAGTGAGATCAGTGAGAGAGATCAGTGAGAGATGAGATCAGTGAGTGTGAGATCAGTGAGAGTGTGATCAGTGAGAGCGAGATCAGTGAGAGTGAGATCAGTGAGAGAGAGAGATCCATGAGAGAGAGATCAGTGAGAGAGATCAGTGAGAGAGAGATCAGTGAGATTGAGGTCAGTGAGAGTGAGAGCAGTGAGAGAGAGATCAGTGAGAGTGAGATAAGTGAGAGTGAGATCAGTGAGAGAGAGATCAGTGAGAGAAAGATCAGTGAGAGAGAGAGATCATTGCGAGAGTGAGATCAGTGAGAGTGAGATCAGTGAGAGAGAAATCAGGGAGAGTGAGATCAGTGAGAGTGCGGTCAGTGAGAGTGAGATCAGGGAGAGTGAGATCAGTGAGAGTGAGATCAGTGAGAGAGAGATCAGTGAGAGAGAGATCAGTGAGAGAGATCAGTGAGAGTGAGATCAGGGAGAGTGAGATCAGTGAGAGCGAGATCAGTGAGAGAGAGAGATCAGTGAGAGAGAGATCAGTGAGAGTGAGATCAGTGAGGTTGAGGTAAGTCAGAGTGAGAGCAGTGGGAGTGAGATCAGTCTGAATGAGATCAGTCTGAATGAGATGAGCGAGAGTGAGATCAGGGAGAGTGAGATCAGTGAGAGTGAGATCAGTGATAGTGCGGTCAGTGAGAGTGCGGTCAGTGAGAGTGAGATCAGGGAGAGTGAGATCAGTGAGAGAGAGATCAGTGTGAGTGAGATCAGTGAGAGTGAGATCAGCGAGAGACAGATCAGTGAGAAAGAGAGAGATCAGTGAGAGTGATATCAATGAGAGTGAGATCAGTAACAGTGAGAACAGTGAGAGTGTGAACTGAGAGATTTCGGACATTGAGAGTGAGATCAGGGAGAGTGAGATCAGTGAGAGTGAGATCAGGGAGAGTGAGATCAGTGAGAGAGAGATAAATGAGAGTGAGATACGTGAGAGTGAGATCAGTGAGAGAGAGATCAGTGAGAGAAAGATCAGTGAGAGAGAGAGAGCATTGTGAGAGTGAGATCAGTGAGAGTGAGGTCAGTGAGAGAGAGATCAGCGAGGGAGAGATCAGCGAGGGAGTGATCAGTGAGAGTGAGATCAGGGACAGTGAGATCAGGGAGAGTGAGGTCAATGAGAGTGAGATCAATGAGAGTGAGATCAGTGAGAGAGATCAGTGAGAGTGAGAACAGGGAGAGAGAGAGAGATCAGTGAGAGAGATCAGTGAGAGTGAGATCAGTGAGAGAGATCAGTGAGAGATGAGATCAGTGAGTATGAGATCAGTGAGAGTGTGATCAGTGAGAGCGAGATCAGTGAGAGTGAGATCAGTGAGAGAGAGAGATCCATGAGAGAGAGATCAGTGAGAGAGATCAGTGAGAGCGAGATCAGTGAGATTGAGGTCAGTGAGAGTGAGAGCAGTGAGAGAGAGATCAGTGAGAGTGAGATAAGTGAGAGTGAGATCAGTGAGAGAG